>NC_058523.1:251128425-251429883 GCF_904849725.1 Hordeum vulgare subsp. vulgare | reverse complement strand
CAGGCCAAGGAGCCGAGACAACACCACAAAACCAGGCACATAGACCGAAAGTATCACCTGATACGAAAGCTCGTAGCGAATGGTGACACTAATTTATGCAAGATTTATACGGATTCAAACATTGCTGATCCATTGACTAAGTCGCTTCCACAACCCAAGTATGAGGGGCACGTTAGAGCTATGGGTATTCGATGTCTATTTGATTGACTCCAGTGCAAGTGGCAGACTATTGGATATATGCCCGAGAGGCAATCATTTATGATGATATTTCCTTTGTATTGACGAATAAAGATAGTTCTTGGACATTATCAATGATGTGTAATTAACAAGTACGTGACTTTTTTGTGAGACTATGCATTGTATGATGATTGTCCTAATGAGTCCCTAGTCGAAAGGGTTGTGTGGACGCGCAATGAGTTATACTAGCATATGACACGGTGGATGGTCCGGTCTCACTGGCCATGTAGAATTGGATGCTAGCCGCATAATATCAGTAGATCTGGTTGGTTTTGACGTAGTCGAATCCAAGCTAAGATAAGGTCTGAGTTGGACAGACCCAACTATGAGATGCAGCGATAGGACATCTATGAGTCTCTAGTACAACATACGTTCTATGTCCTAAGACCTGAGCTATCGCATGTACTTGGGATGACGACGTACTTGCTTTGGGCTAACCAAACGCTACTCCGTGACTGGGTAGTTACAAAGGTACGTTTCAGGCTTGTCCAGACCCATGTTGCGAGACATGGACGAGCAAGATGGGATTTTCCCCTCCGATCAGTAGAGATATACTCTGGGCCCCTCGGGTGATCCGACCTCGATAAGTATGGCCATGCGATGATGATTATGAGATAATCCGAATGGTGGTCGGTTTCACAGGAACAAGAAAGAGGTCGTGCGGCAACAAGGATGACCATTTCGCCTTGAGCACGACAACGTATATCGTCTGGCAAAGGGAACAGAAGTATGAAGTACAGGTTTGCCTAACCAGCTTCATCGGACACGTGGAGTCGACACGTCTTGCTAGAGACCGCTACCCACTAGCCGAGTCAGACGTGGCCGGACTCGCGACCAAGTGAGCAAGAACCTAAAGGGTCGCGCGCTTAAGGGAAGGAACACGTGGGCTTTAGGGTCCATGCGAGGCTCAAGAGCTCAACCTACGCCGGACACCTATATATAGTGGAGGTGCGGCACACATCTTCGATTGATCGCTTTGGTGCCGTCATTAGGGTTTTCGCATGAGTTGCGAATAGCCACCTCCACCCGCCGCCGACCGTGTGATCGGACCTAGCAGTACGTCGCATGGTGTTTTCCTCGTGCACGTGCGGATACCTTTAGAGGCGATGCACTTGCGCCGCTCCGACGAGCCTGGACGCTGGATCCGGCGACCGGCCTCACGAGGCAGATCAGACCGGCTGCACGAGGGAGAACGGACGACGAGGAGACGAACCACGCGGACGCACTGGCCCAACTCTACTTCTGCCGAACGACACTTCGTCTAGTGGTAACGATCGGTGATCCATCTCCATAGCATGTTCTTGGATGTTCTGCGCATAGGAAATTTTAATTCGCATGCGATGCACCTACGATAGATCACAAAATCTTCTTCCCTTCTGTGCTATTGGAGAATTACCTCACGTCGAGGTAGAAGATCACGTGGGGGAGGCAGACTAAAGCGCACCCCATGCTACAGGTGATCCTAGGTGACTCCCAGCCCGGCGCAGGGAAGTATCGATTCGTCACGACATACTTCTATTGCAGACTGGTTCCCCCATTTTCGGCCTTCTTTGTGGACCTGATGCTCACCTATAACTTTAGGTTTCTAGATTTCATGCCGAATGTGGTGACCACCCCGTTGGTCTTCGTGCATTTGTGTCATAATTTTGAAGTGATGGTTCAAAATATTTTCCTCTTCTGCAATTTCTTCTCCCCATGTGTAGGGGCGATGCTTGCTCCGGCAGCATCACATGGATTCCTCGCTTCACACACAAGTAGGTTTATCCTCCCGGCAACCTACACAAGAAGTGGGAAAAATGGCAAGCAGATTGGTACTATATTATTCACAAGGAGCCCCTGTACTTCTGCCAGACCCGGCAGTTCAAGCCTATCCACGATGATTAGTTGAGCCATTTGGCAACGACAAAGAAAAGTTGGCGATCACCATCACGCGCATTGCCTGACTTAGGGCTGCCGGGCTCACCACATGGATGGTGGGCGAAGATTTTCTTGCCATGTGTATTTTCCCTCTCTAGGAGCGGGAGCATTTCCTCTGGGAGTACGGCATCCCTGCCTATGTGACGTCGTTGTAGCTCTCCACCCTGAAGCACCAGATCTTCGGTCCTGACATGAATTTTAAGCTCCTGGAAACAAGCATCCCGCTCTGCAACAACTCCGCCAAGAGCTCGATCTTGGCGATGATGCTGGCGTGCAATGCACACAGGTTGGTACACACTTGGGATCTACCTGCACCCGAACTGGAGAAGGAGTTTTTCGACAACCTAACGAAGGTGCACATAGATGACGAAGGGGAGATAATTCACGAAACCACCATGGAAGAAATCGCGTTTATCGGCTGAAAGGCGGCGGAGGCGGGACTCGCCACGGGTGGTAGTAGATTCGGTGCCACCAGGCGTGATAATGAGGAGGATGACAATGAAGAAGCATTGGCACGAGACATGCCGAAGGAACCCAACGGGGTTGAAGGGGTAGGGGCTGATGCTGAGCAGGAAATCGAGGAGTTCCAAGTTCACGCAATCCCCAAGAAGCGGCCTCATGTACTCCGCATGGCCGCCACCGGGGAGGAAGTTCGGCCTTCCCCATAGTCGGAAGTCGAGGAGGAGGAGGAAGATCCTCCTGCTGATGTCGCCCAGCCGCGGTGGATGAGGCGGACCACTTCAAAGCATGTGGTGAGCGCTCTACGCAAGAAATGAGGCCATCCATCTCCGCTGCGCCGGCTCCACGTTCCAGGACATCCACACCACCCTTGCTCCTGCTTCTCGCGAATGGGGGATCTAGAACTTGTCCGTCCTCAACTCGTCGGACGAGGAAAAAGTGTAAGTATTTATCCTTGGATTTTTTTCTTGATTCTTGCAATTCTCCTAGTGAATTTTGTTGTTGTTGTCTTTGCAGGGATTAGGAGACCTTGGCGCAGGGGTTGGCCAAGAGGGTGAACCTTGCTCCCACCATGGGGGGCACGATGAGTTCCGCACCGAAGCGGGAGGCCATTGATCTCAGTCCTTCAACCACCCCCCTACGCGAGGCTCCCCGCCATACCCGATGGTGACTACAGGCATGGACATCCACAACATGACCTCCATTCCACTGCAGGTGGGGTTGGAGTGCCAGGAGGTAGCTCACCAGCGTTGAACTCTGGAGAGGAGCCCCCCGAAAAGGGCCTCCACCGATGAGCCTGTACACACTCAGAATGCACCGACAGACGGTGTTTCGGGTTGTTATGCGATGGCAACAGATGTTTTCGGAGGAGAGGTCACCCCTCCTCAACAAGAGCCCATGGGTAGGTCCCTCAATATTCGAATTTTGATCTTGCTTTTCCTCTCTCTTTACTTTTTGTCTTCTTGAACTTCTTCTTAGTTCAATATTTTTGGTGTTGTAGATCTGCCTCCACCTGAGGACGCGGACGTTGGCGTGATCTTGGAGGAGATCGCCAAGGAGGCCGCCGAAGAGACGAGCTGGTCATGACAGAGGAAGAGGTCGGACACAAGGACACCAGGAAAACCAGAAAGAAACCCATTGAGGAGCCATCTTCTGAGATGGTCACAGATACCGAGAGTACTTCTGCCTTGGAAGCGTCTGGAATAGGTACACTCGTTGTGGCGAGGGAAACCAGTGGCTCCATCGTCATCTCCTCGACAGCAAAGGGGCCACCTCCAACCGGTCTCTCATGGTTGATGACTTGTATTTCGCCAGTTTCCATGGCGACATGATCCTCAAGGCCTTCTCTGAGGAGGGATTATCGTTGATGCATTTGCCCCTGTCAAAGGGGAAGTAAAAGTTGACCCCTTTTAAGGGAACGACGAGGCGAAGGAGAAAGCCACCTTGTCTTCCATGAGCAAGGGCTTCAAGCAGCTACACGCATATTACGTCACCCGCTCGGATATGTCCGACTGTCGAGAGGCTTTCCACGCAGAGGGATAGAACAGCTTCCGGGAGCGCCTTGCTGATGTAGCGGCCTGGATCATTGAGAAACAAAAGGAGGTCTCCGAGCATAAAATTCACCTCACCAAGGCCGAAGCTATGTTCATCAAACAGAACACCGATGTGGATAAGATTTGGAGGGATGTCGATGAGAGCATCGCCAACACCGAAGCAGAGTAGATCGCGCGCAAGATTCTGCTCGATGCCCATGAAGAGGATCTCACCCCCCGAGAGGAGGCCCTTGCCGCCAAGCTCAGGGACGACTTGGAGAACAGGATCCGTGAGCTGGAGCTGAAGCATAAGGTTGGCCTCGAGAACCAAGAATTGGAGCATGTTGGCAAGCTCATAGAGGTCGTCGAGGCTACCGATACTGCCTAGTCCGCCAAGCTGTGCTGGAAGGCAAGGTGTGGAAACTGGAGTTAGACCTTGCCTCGTCCCGCCAGGAGGTATCTAAGATGAAGGACAACATCTAGAAGGCTATCGACACCTTGGAGGACTTGCTAGTGGGGATCTCCTACAAGACCAAAGAATTGGGTGCCACCGCGAAGTCCAACACTGATTTGCAGGTGAAGGTGGGCACCTACATTGATATCATCGAGGTTGCCAAGACCAAGGACCGTGAGGTGCTCAAAGAACTTCAGAGGGAGAAGGCCCTGCTCGCCTATGCTTCCCGTGCCTTCAATGAGCTGTAGAAGAACACGAGGCTCTAGATGGGACAACTCGTCAACACCGCGAGCAAGCTTTCCACCCAACTCGCGGATATGGGATTGGAGGAGTGCGCCTTTTCCAGTGGCTCCAGGGAGATGACAAGCGTCAGGCTATCCATCTTCTTCAGGAAGCTCGTCGACATGTTTGCGAAGTATGAGGTCCGGTGACAGACAAGTTCCTACATGGTTGCCGCGACATGTGACACGGGGTTTTCCATAATGTCTTGGTGAAGATCGCTTATCATAACCCCGTCCTCGACCTGCACAGGGCCTTCTCCAAGGTGCCGAAGGATTTCGACACTAGCTCCCTTGACGCCCTCGTCACTCCGATCTTGGAAAGTGAAAGTGCGTTATATCGATTAGAGTGGGGGTGAATAGGAGATTTTTAGAATTCCATCACTCAGGAAATTCCTTTTAAGGAAATTCCTCATTAATGACTAACTTACAATGGAAGCAGCAAAGGTTCAGGAGTGCAAAGTATCACTACAACAGTTTTTCAGGATGAAGAATAAGAAAACAGTTTGCACAGTATGCAGGGATTAACACGCGTGAAGAATTTGGGGTTGAGGAATTTCAGAGAAAGTCTTCAACAAATTCTTCAAACAGTGACAGTGAAAATCATCAACACACAATCTGCGGAATATAAAGAGTTGAGGAAATAGAACCCGTTTCACAATGAAGACAGTGGTTGATGACCCAGTTCCAACTGATGTGAAAGTTGTACATCTGGTTTGGAGCAGCTTGGTATTGAAACCAAAGGACACACAGTCCCTACCGTATTCTCCTTTGGCTAAGAACACATAGTCCTCACCCAACACTCGTGGTAAGTCTTTAGGGTAGACTTCCAAACACTCACAAACTTGGTCACCTGGCGATCCACAATTGACTGCTGGATTGCTCTAGACCATGACGCCTAACCATCTGGAGGATGCACAGTCCTCAGAGGTAAAAGTCTTCAGTCTCACAAAGGAACAACTTCTTCGGTGATGCTCAATCACTTGGTTTTTGGTTTGTGGTTTGGTGTTTGGGTATTTTCTCACTGATGAATTATTCTCGAAGACTCTGAAGAATTTGGGTTGCTATTATGACAAGTGTCAGTTTCTAACGGAGCAGCCAACCAGCTAATGGTTGTGGGGGGCGGCTATTTATAGCCTGGGAGCATCCCGACATGATTGGACATTAGTGGCCTTAAATAATATGACCGTTGGTGTGGATAAGACCAATGATGTGGCGTGGCTATCGATAACGGTCGGGACCCTCAACTGTGAGAGTCCTCGTGTCTCTCATATTCCTCAATTGAGGCTTTTCGTAGAATTAGGCTTGGGTTGAGCATCATGAGGAAATTCATTCCAATGTGTTACCTCGACCCCCTTTAACAGTAAGGTGTTCCTATTACTCAAGTGTGAAGAAAATAAAAAAGGAAGGATAAATATTCATACTTCAAAGTCTTCAGATTGATTTTCTTCAGGACACACCGAATTCCTCAATTTCAATATCTTCATGAGGAATATCAATTTCATCACAAATTCTTCTCGATTCAATTCTTCAGCTTCAGACCAATTTCTTCAACCGAAGATATACATTTTAGGGGTCGATATTCATCGAATATTCCAAACTCCTCAGTGACTTATAGATCCTGTGTACACTCATGAACACATTAGATACTTAACCTATAAGTTTTCAAACCACCAAAATCACGAAGGGGCACTAGATGCACTTACAATCTCCCCCTTTTTGGTGGTTGATGACAATTAGGTTAAGTCTTCAACAGGGATAAAAATCTGAAGTGTAAATACTCATTTGAGGAACTTGAATTGAAGATTCACAGAGACTCCCCCTGAAGATGTGCATATCTTGAGGATTTTGCTTTTCGCAGCAAATTCACATTGATGATTTATATAATGGAGATCTCCCCCGGAGTCTTGTAAATCATGCATACATACGACATATAGTATAAAGAAATTGAGGATGCATGATGACAAATGGTATCTGACGAATACCAGCATGCATGCATTAAAATTTTGAGGAATAAGCATGCGAAGAAAAACGTTCAAAAGGGTCAGAGTACCATCCGGCTTAAGTTACAACTCATTACATAAAACATAAAACACTTCAGAAGAGCGAAGAGTGTGTAACTTAAATAAAGTTTATAAGCCCCAAAATATCCTGCGTGAAGACTAACTCTCAAGTTTCTCCCCCTTTGTCACCAAGTGACAAAACGGGACAAACTGAGGACTAACGCCCATGAAGACTTTCACTTCTTGGCAGTTGAGGAAGACGCGTGAGGATTCTTGGGAGAAGACTTCCTCCTTGGACCAGTAGCAGTGTCTTGTTGATCTTCATCAGATTCAGTAGTGCGGAATGAAGAAAACAAACTGTCCTCAAGGTCTGGAACTGGAGTTGGCCTGAATTTCTTCTTTGGTGGCCATGACCAGTCGAAGTCCCGCACAAACTCCAATTCTTCAAGTTCTGCTGGAGTCTTCAAATGAGCCAGTGTGGCCCAGGTGCGATCAAAAACCTCGTGAAGATAGTCATGGTTAAGCTTCACAGCATTCTGCGTTTCATTGAGGGTTTTCACAATGGTGCCGAACTGGCGTTTGACCCACTTGTGATTCCGATCCACCTTCTGGTGAAGACTGAGAAGAAGCTCTCTGGTATTTAGCACCCTAGGAGCAGCAGGACTTGGAGGATAGGTTTCAGTGTCATCCCGTGAAGAATAAGCTTCGGGCTCTCTGAACTGGCCATCAAGGGGCCGACTTCCTTCATCAATGACAGACTTGCCTTTTGCTTCAACAGGCTCGAAAGTCTTCTTGTTGACCCTTAGAGGAAGCATATAACCGATATGGTTGTTGAAATCAGCGTGATAGTTGATGCCTGACCTACGTGTGATGAATATCATGATCCATGGAGCGTAAATCTTCAGGTCAAAATGGCCATAGCATTTTCGGCCAAAGTCCTCAAGAAGAAATCATGAATGTTGATGGGAATGCCAAGTGTGATGTTGAAGAGGATATTCTTCATGATGCCTATGACATCTTCTTCATCATCATGGCCCTTGATTGGCGCAAGAATGCTGCAGAGTATTCTGTAAATCGTCCTGGGTTCATATTTCAGCTCATGGACCAGGAAGGTTGTTCTTGGTGGTTGCCCCTTAGCCATAGGCTTCATGAGGACATCCATCAGCTTGTTAGCCAGCTCACATTCGTCATATAGCTTTATTCCCTGCTCCGAGGGAATTGATATCGGAAGTTCACGCAATAGCTCATTGGCAGGAGCGTTGAAGTGTGTGTTCTGCGTTATCCAATCGAGCACCCAAGTGTTGATGTCTGTTGGATCTCCAGAGATGTGCAGAGTTGCATAGAATTGAAGAATGAGGTCACTATTCCAATCACAGATATCTGAGCACATTGGGAGGAGTCCAGCTTCAAAAAAGACGTTGAGGACTAGAGCAAAGCATGGAATTTCTTCAAGCTCAATGTGAGGAATGTGCGTGTGTTGGAAAATCTTGTTTCTTCCACACAACACAGAGGCATAGTAGTTGAGGTGTGTCCTTGTCCAAAACATCAGATGCCTGATGCGAGGCTTGTCATAGGGATTTTCTCCGATGAAGAACATGCGTTCTTCAAAGAAGGACTCCTTTTGAAACTTTGGCCGCTTAGAGAACGGCTGACACTGCATTGGCTGAAGATTTTGCGGCTTTACTTGTGGAGAGACAACTATTGCAGATTCTGGGTTGAGGACGACGAAGGCATTTTTTGGGTCTGCTGCATTGTCCTCAGCATGGTCCTCAGGGTGAGGAATTTCATCAGCCTGTGCCTCAGGCTGAGGAGCATGCTCTGGTTGACGAATGTCGTCAACCGGAGCTTCCTGTTGAGGGTTTTTCTCTGGAGGAGTAATTGTGTCAACCTGAGCCTCGGGTTGAGGATTTTGCTCATGATTGTGACTTTCATCAGGCTGAGTATTTTCACGTTATTCTTCCTCAGCTTGAGGAGCTTTCTTGGTGGAGGAGCCAGATTCATCAGTTGGTGCAGCTGATCCTTGTGCAGTTTCTTCAGGAGGAATGAAGGGCTGAGGACTGTCATCAATGCGAATTTCCTCATCGGTATGTTCCTCAGATTCAATATTCTTCATTTCCTCATCTGCCCCGTGCTCTTTGTCTTCGCTTGCGAAGGGAATCATCTCATATGATGGAGCACTGTTAATAGGCACAGGATCCAGAGGTGCATTTTCTTCATGTGCTTTGAGGCACTTGGCCTTAGTTGATTCTTCTGTTGATGAAGGTTTTCTTTTCTTGGCTTCCTTTTCAGAAGCCCTGGTTTTCTTCACATCTGATGCAGACGGAGTCATTTTCTTCACCTTTGAAGCTTTTGGTGAAGGAGGGTCATCAGCTGGCTTAGAAGCACCAGCTGGAGCAGAGTCATCAGCTTGCTTAGAAGAAGCTGGAGCAGTTTCACCAGCTGTAGCAAAGTCATCAGCTGGATTTTCCTTGGCAATTTCCTCAATAGCCGGTTCATCAGCACGACTTTCTTGAGGGATTTCCTCAGCATGAGCAGTTTCATCAGCTGGTTCTTCAATCAGAGGCTGAGGAGTTGGTACTGGAGGGGCAGCCTTCTTGTTGTAATCATCAACTGCGTGAGTGGCAAATTTGCTGAAGGTGTTTTTGAGACTTTGACGATCAGAAAGCTTAGAGTACTTGTCAGTCAAAGTTTTCAGTTCGGCATGTGTTGACACAAGTGCATCAGGCGTCAAGGTGAGGAGATTCTGCCTAAGGAATTTCTCCTTTTTGACCTTTGCAACCTTAGCCTGTTTGGCTTGCTGCTCCTTCCACTTGGACTCTTTGATGAATGTGGCCACCATGTGGCTGATTCCTTTGGGAAGCTTCAAATCATCGATTGGAGTGTTGGGGTCCTCATACCAGATGTTGATGTATTCCAGGAGGACTTTTGGGTCCATGGCCAGAGGAATGGAGCTGCCAGAAGCTTGAGCTACCCTCTCTTGCTTGTTTTTGATGATGGCTTGCAGAGTGTCATCATCAAATTCATCACTACCTTCTGATGTAGAAGGAACCTTGATGATTTTTCTTGCGCTTGGTCTTGTTCCTCTCCCAGCAGTCACCTTAGTCTTCAGAGGAGTCGGTGAAGACTTTGTCTCCGAGCTTGTTGCAGACGACACTGAGGAGCTGGAGACAGTAGGCAATTGCTTCACTATCGGCTTCTGTTCAGGCTTTGAAGCCTCTGGTGGTGCTGAGGGTTTTGGTGCTGATGCTGGTGCACCTTTCTGAGAGATTTTCTATTGAGGCCTCGAAGCCTTTGATTTTGGTGGCACAAACTTCATTTGAGGAATAGCCGTACCAGAAGTTTCAGCTGCACAGGAAGTGGCGGCAGTTGCAGTAGCAGCAGATTCTTCATTGAACTTCCTCACAGCAGCTTCTGCTTGCTTCTGAAGCTTTGACAAGTGTTTTGACTTTTCCTCAGGATAGTCATCAATTGTCTTGAGGCTTGAGGGATGTGCTTCATGATAATCCTCAAGTGGAGGCCGTTTGCCAAGTGGCTTCAAAGCGAATTTCTTCGCATATTTGGGAGTGACGAATATGTACTCTTTCCACTCCTTAGCCCATCGGCGTTCTATCTTTTGAAGCCTGATCTTTCTCTTGGGCATAGATTCCTATTCATCAGGCGTGCAGTATTCCAGGTATATATCCTCAAGGATATCTATGGCAGTGTTCTACTCGAGTTTCTTGCCACCCTTTTTCTTCCTTTCATCTTCCATTTTCTTCAGCCGAGGCTTTTGTTCAGGAAATTTAACTCTTGAGGATTCTGATGAAACTTGCAGATTTGCTTCAAGAAACGCTGCAAATGAGTTAAGTTGATGAGAACCTAGAGGTTTATCAGCTGACATGTTTGTACCTGTGAATAGAGTATAGTTGCGAGGAATTTGGAGAGGTCATATTCGCTCTCAGATTTGATGAAACGAATTTTTTTGAAAGTTGAGGAATTTGACCAGTGGTTGAGGAATTCGTCTAAGCACACTGTTCTTGGGTTCCAGAGTTGTACAGATTCGAAAATTTGCACAATTGAGGAATCTCGTGAAAATCTTAGATGCTTAGTGAAGTTCATCAATAGTTGAGTGATAGGCAGTGTTTGAGGAAAAAGAAACTGATGGATACTTGAGGAAAAACAGATTTCACATCTCTAAGGTCAAATAGTAGATCAAACGAGCTGTAAAAATAGGGTTTTTATTTACCCTAGATGGCACGCATGAAGAACAGAGAAGGGAGTAGCAGTAGATGCTCTTCGTTGCGAGTCTAATACGCCTAACTCGGCAACAGAGGACAGCAACGGCGGCGGCAGACGAAGATGGTCTGGTTCCGGCGTGGTTTCAGCGACGGAGAGGTCGAGGCAGTCAAGCTCTTCTTCACCGGCGTCGAGACTTCTAGCGATGGCGCTAGGGCTTTTGAGCTTTGCTGTAGTAGGAGGGCGATGGGACAAAGAAGATTTTACCTAAGGGAGATGGGGACATATTTATAGCCAGGCAGTAACTGTTGGCGCGAAAATATCGGACCAAATAGCCCATGTCTCCACTTCTCCGCAGGACACGTGTAGCCCATGACCGAAGCGGTGGACATCGTGGAGATCGTGGTTATCCGAACGGGGAAAGTGGGGTTCAGTTACAAAAAAAATATTTTTGAAGATTTGAGGATTTTGTTACGAAATCATGAGCTGACAAGGACGCGGTGAGGATTTCGAACAAAGTTTCAAGTGGAACGCGTATGAAGAATTGAATAGACTGGGTGAGAGTAGCATAGAGGGAAAGTACGGTCCGATCACATTCACTTAGATGAAATATCAAATTGAAGAAATAGCTATAAGTGAATGCTGTTGAGGACTTTGAAATCAGAGTCTATCAAGGTAAACGAAAATCATCAAGTGTTTTTGAAGATTTTGATTAACTTGAGGATTTTTTTACAAAGCGTCATGATGATGAATTTCAATTTTGAAGAAAAACAATTTTGAAGAAAAATTGTTTTGAAGAAAAAAAACTGTTGAAGAAATTCAGCTTTGAAGAAATTCAACTTGAGGAATTTCAAGTTGGGTGGTGGCGTGACCCACATATAAGAATGTTGATTAGAGACGCCGCATACAATTGCCGTAGGGCCCTGAGAATCAATTTCTTCGTTGATTTCCTCACACTCAGAGTGATATTCTTCATTTGTTGGATAAAATCGATTCATCATGTGTTGCACATCTAAGTCATCAATTTTGCATAAGTGTTAGGATATGTGCATGTTTTCAAAAACATTTGAAGATTCTAAGATATTTAGCTCACACTGCAACTTGCAAAACCTTTTCTCATCCAAGGGCTTAGTGAAGATATCTGCCAGTTGATCGTCAGTCTTCACATAATTGATGAGGATATTGCCCTTGAGGACATGGTCCCGGAGAAAATGATGACGAATCTGGATGTGCTTGGTCTTCGAGTGCTGTACTGGGTTGTATGCAATCTTGATTGGACTCTCATTCTCGTAGTAGAGAGGCACATTCTTCATGTTGATGCCATAGTCCTTGAGGGTTTGCTGCATCCATAGCAATTGAGCACAGCATGAACCAGCAGCAATGTACTCAGCTTCGGCAGTGCAGAGAGAAACGCAGTTCTGCTTCTTTGAGGACCAACAAACTAGTGATCTTCCAAGGAAATGACATGTACCAGAGGTTGACTTGCGATCCACACGGTCACCAGCATAGTTAGAATCAGAATATCCCACAAGATGAAGATTTGAGCCCTTGGGGTACCATAATCCTAGTGTTGGTCTGTGATCTAAGTATCGAAGCATATGCTTCACAGCCTTATGGTGTTATTCCTTCAGTTTTTCTTGAAAACGTGCACACATGCATATACTAAGCATTATATCTGGCCTAGATGCACATAAATACAGTAAAGAGCCAATCATAGAGCGATATACCTGTTGATCGAACTCTTTACCATTTTCGTCAGTGCAGAGGTGGCCGTTGGTAGGCATTGGTGTCTTTGCACCTTTGCATTCATGCATGTCGAATTTCCTCAGAACATCCTTGAGGTATTTCTCCTGTGACATGAAGATTGCATTGCGTTGTTGACGAATTTGAATACGTAAGAAGAATTTCTGCTCCCCCATCATAGACACCTGATATTCTTCACTCATCATGTAAGCAAATTCATCACTGTATCGTTTGTCAGTACAGCCAAATATGATGTCATCAACATATATCTAGCACACAAATAGCTCATTATCATAGGATTTAGTGAAAGGGGTTGGGTCGAGTGAACCAGGTTTGAAGCCTTTTTTCATGAGGAATTCCTTAAATGTATCATAGCGTTCTCGAGGGGCTTGCTTGAGACCATAGAGCGCCTTTTTGAGTCTGAAGACTTTGTCTGGATTCTTTCGATCCTCAAAACCTGGGGGCTGAGCAACATATACTTCTTCCTCAAGCTTACCATTGAGTAATGCAATTTTCACATCCATTTGATGTAAGATGATGTTATGATGATTAGCATAAGCAAGTAGTATTCAAATAGCTTCAAGTCTAGCAACAGGTGCACAAGTTTCATCGAAATCTATTCCTTCAACCTGTGTGTAGCCTTGGGCTACAAGTCGTGCCTTATTCCTCACCACTTGACCATCCTCGTCTTTCTTGTTTCACAAAATCCAGTTGGTTCCGATGATATTGTGCTTGCGAGGATCTGGTCGTTTGACGAGCTCCCATACGTCATTCGGCTTGAATTGAAGAAGTTCGTCTTGCATGGCTTGGATCCACTCCGGTTCCAGGAAAGCCTCAGCAACTTTTGAAGGTTCTATGATAGATACAAAGGAGAAATGCCCACAAAAGTTAACTAAGTGCAAAGCTTTTGAGCGAGTGAGAGGACCTGGCGCATTGATGTCATTGAGGATTTTGTCAAGTTCCACTTCATCTGCAATCCTCAGATGAGCTGGTTGAGGATTTCGTCTGGGCTGAGGAATTGGTTCTGGAGCAATTTCCTGTGGAGCATCTTCTTGATTTTCATCAGTGATGGGAATGATTTCTTCATCAATTTCCTCAGCAGGAACATTGTCTTCAGTAGGTTTGAGCTTTATTGCTTCCTCAGGAGACAACTTATCTGGATCAGAAGGCAATTGCTCTCTTTGCGAGCCATTAGTTTCATCAAACCGCACATCTACAATCTCAACAACCTTGTTGTGATAGTTGTTGAAGACTATGTAGGTGTGCGCGTCCTTTCCATAACCGAGCATAAAACCCTCATGTGCCTTAGGTGCAAACATTGAGCTATGGAGAGGATCTCTAATCCAACATTTTGCAACGAAGACTTTGAAATAACTTACATTGGGTTTCTTGTCTATGAGGTTCATATGAGGTTTTCTTGAGGAATTTGTGAAGATATACCCTGTCGATGATATGGCACGCAGTGTTGATTGCTTCAGGCCAAAAGTGACGAGGAGTCTGATATTCTTCAAGCATGGTTCTTGCCATCTCAACCAGAGTCATGTTCTTCCTTTCGACGACACCATTCTTTTGAGGAGTATAAGGAGCAGACCATTCGTGAGTAATGCCAAGTTCTTCAAGATAATTATCAAGACCAGTGTTTTTGAACTGTGTTCCATTATCACTCCTGATGTGTTTGATCTTGATGCCGAAGTTCATCAAGGCCCTTGAAGAAAATCGTTTGAAGACTTCCTGCACTTCAGTTTTATATAGAATGATATGCACCCATGTCTATCTGGAATAATCATCAACTATGACGAAGCCATATAAAGATGCTGCATTTGTTAGTGTGGCACAATGAGTAGGTCCCAATAGATCCATGTGAAGCAATACAAATGGATGAGCAGTGGTCATGATAGTCTTCGAGGGATGCTTGGATCTGGTCATTTTCCCAGATTCACAAGCACCGCAGAGGTGATCCTTGAGGAATTTGACTGATTCGATGCCGATGACATGCTTATTCTTTGCGAGCATGTGCAAATTCCTCATGCCTGCATGACCGAGTCTTCGATGCCACAACCACCCTTCTGAGGTTTTTGCTAGTAAGCAAGTGGCTGGTTGAGGACCTATAGAGAAATCAACAATGTACAAATCCCCTCTTCTAACACCTTTGAAGACTTTGGATCTGTCATATTCCATGATAACAACACATCTATATCTTCCAAAGATAACAATCATATCAAGATCACATCGCATTGAGACTGACATGAGATTAAATCCAAGGGATTCAACAAGCATTACTTTGTCCATGTGCCTATCCTTGGAAATAGCCACTTTTCCAAGACCCAATACCTTGCTTTTACCTTTGTCAGCATATGTGATTTTCTTCAGGGGTGATGGAGTTAGTGGCATATTCATCAGCAAGATTTTGTCACCAGTCATGTGGTGTGTGCAACCACTATCAAGAACCCACTCACTACTCTTGGGTTTGTCATCCTGCAGATGAATTAGTACAGCTTACCATCTCATATGCTTCAGACTTGAAGAATATGATATCAATTTCATCACATAGGAATTTCATCATAACAGAATTATAAGGAAGTGTGAAATATTTCTATTTCATCAATTATTAGCTTGCGTCCCATCAAGCATTTCCTCAGGTCTCCAGCAAATTCTTCAGATGATGACTTTCATCTGGAGACCTGACCTGCAGAAGTGATTAGTGCAATTTCTTCACCACCCACATCTGAAGGGGTGGTAAAGCATTCATCATCCTGTGAGCACCATATGAGAAAGAGGGCATTGAAGCTAATGCACTTCTCTTAACAGTAGGGGGGTTAAAGTACTCGTATAAATATGTAGAGAACTTGTTTGAGGATTTATGAACATAACGATTTGAAGAATAACGCTCATATTCATATTCCTTGTAGTTTCCCTGCATGTTAGAAGGATTAGCACGGGTACGAGCATAGTTTTGACCAGTTGAGGATTTTGATCCTCTTGAAGACTTTTGTCCTGCTGAGGAATTTGATCTGGGGTTCGAATTCTTCATAGGCGGTGTCATGAGGACATTCACCTGAAGATTTCCAAGGCAACTTTCGGGAACCCAGATTTTCCTCAAGGGAGGGCCAGTCCTGCAGTTAGTTCCAACATATCGAGCAAATACTTCACGAGATTGATTTTTGAACAGTTTATAGTTGGAGTCAAATGACTCGTCTGAGGAATAGGATAATTCACATGAAAAGCCTGTTAGATTGGATGGATCAAAAGGAGGCCCAGCAGTAGCAACCCATGAGGTTTTGGGATACTGCTCAGGTTTCCAATAAGATCCATCAGCATTCAATTTCCTCTCAAAGGCAATTCCTTATTTCCTCGGGTTCCTGTTCAAGATCTGCTTTTTGAGCACATCACAAAGGGTTTGATGTCCTTTGAGACTTTTGTATATGCCTGTCACATACAATTCCTTCAACCCCGCATTTTCATGAGTGACATTTATGTTTTCCTCAAGTGAGGAATTTGACACTACAGGAGCAGTTGAAGAATTTGTAGCAATTGAAGCATTTGATGATTCTGGTGAAGAATTAGCAGTTTCATGTTCGATGCATTTAATACATGGAGGAATGAATTCAGCTTGAGCAACACTCATCTGTTGAGCTAGTAATGAATCATTTTCCGTACGAAGATCATCATGAGAAATCCTCAACTTCTCTAGATCAAGCTTCCTTTGAAGAAATTCATAGGAAAGTTTCTCATGATCAGCGAGGAGTGTAACATGACGATCTTGAAGATTATCAAATCTAGATTGAAGACTTTTCATATCTTCAGTGAGGATTTCGGTAAGATTCATTTCATCATTCAACAAATCAATGCTTCTATCTAGCAGTTTCTAAAGCTTTTCCAGGGCAGTTTGTTGTTTAATGGCAATGATAGCAAGTTTACTGTAACTGGGTTTTTTATAATCATCAGGTTCATAGTCACTTGAATCAGAGGAGGAAGCATCATTCGGTACCTTCGAACCTTTTGCCATGAAGCAATAGGTTGGAGCAAGTCATCAACATAGTCATCATTGTGGATGGTGTTATCATTTTCTTCAAGGTTGAAGATTAACTTGCTGACGAATGTGGTTGCAAGTGCAAGACTAGCCTGTACGGATTCTGAGTCTTCATCAGAACCCTCTTCTTCATCACATTCCTCGGATTCTGCCTCATAATCCATTTCATTGCCAATAAGTGCCCCAGCCTTTCTGAAACTAGTCTTCTTGTGCGATGAGGACTTTGAAGATGAGGATTTTGAAGGTTTCTTCTTTTTCTTAGTGTCATCAGAACTTTCATCCTTGTATTTCTTCTTCTTTTATTCCTTTCCCCAACGAGGAAAATCAGCAATGTAGTGACCTGATTTCTTGCATTTGTGGCAGGTTCTTTTCTTGTAGTCCTCAGATGAAGATTCTGATTTCCTCATATCTCTTCTTGAAGATTTACCGAAGTAGCCACGTCGTGTAAACCTCTGGAATTTCCTCACGAGCATTGCAAGCTCCCGTCCAAATTCTTCAGGATCACCAATGCTACCATTTGAGTCTTCTTCTTTAGATGAGGAAATTGCTTTGACCTTCAGTGCATGTTGTCTAGAATAGCTTGGTCCATATAGATCTCTCTTTTCTTCTTGTTGGAATTCATGAGTATTGAGTATTTCGAGTATATCAGCTGGATCAAGCATCTTGTAGTCTCGTCTTTCTTGAATCATTAGAACAAAAGTATCAAACGAAGAATCCAAAGATCTTAGCAGTTTCTTCACAACTTCGTGATCAGTAATGTCTCGAGCTCCGAGTGCTTGGAGTTCGTTTGATATGTCAGTGAGGCGATCAAAGGTATCTTGGCAGCTTTCATTGTCAAACCTCTTGAAGCGATTGAAGAGATTGCGAAGAAAATCAACACGAGAATCACGCTGGGTTGATACTCCTTCATTAACTTTGGACAGCCTTTCCCAGATAAGTTTCGCTCAGCCCAAAGCACTCACTCTGCCATAGTGACCCTTGCTCAGATGGCCACAGATGATATTCTTTGCTTGAGAATCAACTTGCTTGAATTTCTTCACATCAGCGGCAGAGATAGTAGTAGAGATGATAGGGACGCCATGTTCCACAATATACCAGAGATCATTGTCAATAGCTTGTAGATGCATCTGCATCTTGGTCTTCCAGAAGGGAAAGTCCTTTCCTTCGAAAGTAGGACATGCTGCCGTAACCTTAATCATGCGTGTAGTCGACTTAACTAAAACTCCAGGTGGTTAAACCAAAATCACACAGAACAAGGGAGTACTTTGCTTTGATACCAATTGAAAGTGTGTTATATCGACTAGAGGGGGGTGAATAGGAGATTTTTAGAACTTCATCACCAAGGAAATTCCTTTTGAGGAAATTCTTCACTTATGACTAACTTACTGCGGAAGCAACAAAGGACTAGGAGTGCAAAGTATTACTACAACAATTTTTCAGGATGAAGAATATGAAAAACAGTTTGCATAGTATGCAGGCACGAAGAAAACAGATGAGGATTAACACGCGTGAAGAATTTGGGGTTGAGGAATTTCAGAGAAAGTCTTCAGCAAATTCTTCAAACAGTGACAGTGTAAATCATCAACACACAATCTGAGGAATATAAAGAGTTGAGGAAATAGAACCCGTTTCACAGTGAAGACAGTGATTGATGACCCAGTTCCAACTGCTGTGACAGTTGTACATCTGGTTTGGAGTGGCTTGGTATTGAAACCAAAGGACACACAGTCCCTACCATATTCTCCTTGGGCTAAGAACACACAGTCCTCGCCAAACGCTCGTGGTAAGTCTTCATGGCAGACTTACAAACCCTCACAAACTTGCTCGCCTGGCGATCCACAATTGACTGCTAGATTGCTCTAGACCATGACACCTAACTGTCTCGAGGATGCACAGTCGTCAAACGTAAAAGGCTTCAGTCCCACACAAGAACAACTTCTTCAGTGATGCTCAATCACATGGTTTTTGGTTTGTGGTTTGGTGTTTGGGGTATTTCCTCACTGATGAATTACTCTCGAAGACTCTGAGGAATTTGGGTTACTCTTATGACAAGTGTCAGTTTCTAACGGAGCAGCCAACCAGCTAATGGTTGTGGGGGGCGGCTATTTATAGCCTGGGAGCATCCCAACATGATTTGACATTAATGCTCTTAAATAATATGACCGTTGGTGTGGATAACACCAATGATGTGGCGTGGCTATCGATAACGGTCGGGACCCTCAACTGTGAGAGTCCTCATGTCTGTCATATTCCTCACTTGAGGCTTTTGGTAGAATTAGGCTTGGGTTGAGCATCATGAGGAAATTCATTCCAATGTGTTACCTCAACCCCCTTCAACAGTACGATGTTCCTATTACTCAAGTGTGAAGAAAATAAAACAGAAAGGATAAATCTTCATGCTTCAAAGTCTTCAAATTGATTTTCTTCAGGACACACCGAATTCCTCAATTTCAATATCTTCATGAGGAATATCAATTTCATCGCAAATTCTTCGCGATTCAATTCTTCAGCTTCATACCAATTTCTTCAACCAAGGATATACATTTTAGGGGTCGATATTCATCGAATATTTCAAACTCCTCAGCGACTTATAGAACCTGTGTACACTCATGAACACATTAGATACTTAACCTATAAGTCTTCGAACCACCAAAATCACTAAGGGGTACTAGATGCACTTACAGAAAGGGTCGGCTCCGTCACCCGGAATGGGTGATTTCTCTGTCATTGGTGTGGTGCATGTATTAAAAACATTTGTCATTGATTAGTGCCACAACTTGTTTTGGCGTGCATTATATTTTCTCGCCAAAATGAGTGGCTCGTTTCCCTCATGTTTAATTGACATTTCCATGTTTTTTATCTCTACGATTGCTGGGGATGTTTGTTGGTGCACACATCGTGATTGTGAGCGCTTTAGGAATGGGTCCTTAGTAGCTCGCCGAGGATGCCATGCCGGCAAGACCACCTTGCCATCCTTGCCACGGCTACTTGGGTTGTTGAGCGGATTCGAAAGAACAAAGAGCGCGGACAGATTTGACAAGGTCCCTTCACATGCAACTCTTTTTCATACAAATGGAATCGTTCAAGGAGAAATAGCATGCAACGAAGAAATTATCTAAGCTTTTTGTGACATAGCTTTCTTCTATTGCATTTGTTGCTGCAGGGTGGCCATTCTTGAACAAGTGTGTAGGTGTCCATACCATCACTCTCTCCTCGGGAAGTCTTGTACGTTAGGGGCCGTTCTTCCTTTCGAGAAAAAGAAAGAAGAGAAAATAGAGGACGCTAGGAACCTTGGCGGTTTAAAGGTGTCCTTCAGCAAGTCAAAAGTGACCACAACATTTCACATATGATATGGATATTAAATATTTAGTCTTGACAATAAGTTGTAGAACATCTAGCTCTAATGACTACGCACAGGATTCCCGCATGGCTTTTGTACAAAAGGTTGAAAGCCTTGTCGGGCTGACTTGTACGAAAGGGCCTGCAGCCAAGTGGCCCGGTAGTCGCTACTTATGGGTGGGGCTTGCGGAGATGCTCGATGTTTCGTGAGTCTTGCACCTGGGTGCTATCTCAGGCCTCTAGGAGGACTTTGTCGTCCTAGAGGATCATACTTCCCGGGCAGGGCCTGGCAGTCCTGCGGTTCTTGCTTCTAGCGGCCGAGGTCTCTGGTAGGTTGTTGACGGGCATGCTGCACTCTCGGGCACCCTTCACGTAGTCCTCGCCTAAGACCTTGCTGGTTTTTTTAGCCTTCTTGTTATTCTTCCCCCCGGGAGCTTTGTCGGCAGGAGCAAGTGCCTCGTCGGTAGATGTTGGCACTACCTCTTGGATGAGCTTGCCAACACAGAGAATTGCATCTTGGTTGTCGGCATGGATGGTGATGACGATCATCGGGCATGGCATCTTTAGTGTATTGTAGGACTCCATTGTGGTAGTGTCATATTTGCAACATAGAAAAACAACTCTCTCCGGCCTGAAGTTGAGCTTCCTGCTGGAAGTCACTGATAGAGTGACCTTTCTCTTGGACTAGGATCTTCCCGGGTTGACACCTTGGAAGGACAGTGCCATTTGAGATTTTTGTCACGGATGTGTAGCCGGTTAATCACGTCGGGCGAGATCAAGTTCAAGTCGGCCCCACTATCGGTTAACATCTTCGTGACCTTGAGGTTCTAAATATTTGGTGATACCAACGATGGCACACACCCGACGGTAGTGATGCGGTCTGGGTGATCCTCAACATAGAAGATGATGGGAGAGTTGGACCACTTGAGGGGTTTTCTTACCTCTACCAATGGTTCTGCTGTGATGATCTCACGGACCCATTGCTTGAGTTGCCGGTTGGAGGAGTACAAAGATGCGCCTTCGTCAACACACATGTCATCTACTACCCTGTGGTAATCCCGGCCTTCTGATCCCTCTTCATCTTTGTCCTCGTCACCTTCCTCGTCGTCGGACTTCCTGTCTAGACCCCTAATGGGCTTATCTTGACACTGCTTGGCTTTTCTAGGCGACCGGCATGGCCACCGCAGTTCTTCTTGTCAGAACTACCCACACCATTCTGACCTTTCTCCTTGTCACGTGTTTCGTACTATTGCTTCTGCTTTTCGGCAAGTTGATCTACTTGGAAGCACTCGGTGATGTCGTGGCCCTTAGTGAGGTCGATCTTCTAGTATGGCCTGCTCACCTCCTCCCATGCTCCGTCTTCGCCATCTCCGGATCATGCGACCGATTCCTAGTCGGACCCCTCGAACTTAGCCTTTTTGACTTCACTTGACTTGTCGGACCCTTCTATAGCAATGACTGACTTTCCATTGTGCTTTCGGTTATGCTTTGAGATATTTCCCTTGGGGGCGGGCGGTTCTTCATCGTCTGAGTCAACTTTTGCACCGGCATCCTCCCCGGGGAGCCTTCTTCCTTCCTTAGAGCATGCACACTTGTCATCTAGGGCCTACAGCTCGGTGACATCCCGCACCTTGTTGATGCTCATCTCTTCGCGCATCCACCGGTTGCATATGTTCATGTGGAATGCGACAATTACTACGGTGGATTGGATGTCAGGGATGTTGTGTTGCACACGGCTAAATCTGTGGATATACTTGCAAAGGGTTTCACAATTTCTGTGGGAAAGTATATGGAGGTCACTGGGCTACCCTGGAAGTTTGTGAACCCCGTATTATGCGCCAACAAACTAGTTGCACAGGTCTTCCCAGGAGGAAATGGACCCCTCTAGAAAGTTCATGAGCCAACTCCTCACGTTGCATTGAGAGCCAACAGGAAGTAGTTAGCGAACACTTTCCATCTCGCCCCCGGTAGCATTCACGGTGATCGTGTAGATGCCAAGAACTCTGATGGACTGACCGGGTCATCGTATTTGTCCGACAGGTCAGGCTTGAAGGGACGACTAGAGGGCCAGCGGACTTGCCGCAGCTCATGGGTGAACGTCAGGAAAGATACCGCATAAGGCAGGCTCTCGGGGACCCCACACGATCGCTCGTCGATGGCTGGGTTAGCATGTTCGTTCGATTGGCGACGCATCTCCAGTCACCTCTCGATGGTAGTGCGTGCATCCTCCTTGTGCCTCCCCTTCAAGACTTGACATTGGTCTCGCTTTTAGCACTGGTCCGTTGATGCATAGGAGACCTCATCTTGTGCATGGAACCGACGGGATGGTTATTGCTGAGGGGGCAACTGCATCATGGGTGCTCTGCCAACATCACGTGCGGCAGGAGGCCCTGTTGGAGCCATATGGCGCACTCGCGAGGGACCTTCCACCTCTGGCTTGTCCTGGTTCGCAAACTCAGCACACTTTGTATGGTCGCCCTCCAGTCTTCAATCTTCTCTAGCGTAGGCGGAAAGTACAATAATAGCCGGGCCTATGCCAGAGCTTCCTCCGAGGTCTTGGGCATGGAATAACATGAGACATTGGTGGTGCTTCTACTCGCAACACTGCTAGGAGGAATGCTCTCCTATCCTAACCTGCATTGCACGCCCTCCTCTGGAGGTTGACAATAAGCTGGGCCCTGCGCACCCTAGGAATGGCGCACTAAGGTCTTGTCCGCCTGCCAACTGCAGTCGTCGTTCCACGGTCACGGGTCACGGTTGTCTTGCGAGGGGCGCGGTGGAGGTCGCGTTGCTATTGTCGTTGTTGTAGCTTCTGTAGCTCCGACATTGTCCCTGGTCAAAGGAAGCATGTCTTGTGCCGCCATAATGACGGGGTCCGAGTCGTAGGTCGCGAAACTCTGCATAGCATTGTCCCCGCACTCATCGACACGGTGAGAGTGATGGTCTCCCCCGTCAATGTTGCTTGTGGCTCCCTACGATGGCGGTTTAGACAAAGATGGGACATTCGTAAACGACGATCTATGGCAGAGCAAGGTCCCTTGTGGTTCAGGCGGAGTCACGCGTGCAGAAACAACATCATCAACCTCATATGTGCTCAGGGTTTTAGACACGTTTGGGCCGCGCAGGAGTGTAAAACCCTACGCTCTATATTTGTGGATTATGTATGTCCAAGTAGAGAAGCATGGAAGCCTAGCAACGATGCACGAGGACCGCATCTATGCATGCAAATGCACCAAGTGTATCCATGGACCACCTTTTATAGGACAAGGGTTTACCATAGTCGCTAAAATGGTCTTTTACAAGGGTTGAACAGTGGATACTATAAACCCGAAAACTACTAGCAGAAGCTACAATGGCAAATACCCAACCCTGATGGATTAAGACAAGCACATTGAATGCTCGATGAGGTGTCACACTTGCGACATGTCCCCGCAAGGATTGCATCTCCTTTTGTATTGTCTACCAAAGTACCTATTGTCCTCTAGTCACACCGTGGGACGGGTCTCATTAAAGCTGCAGCAAATCCCTGACCTTGCGAGAGGCGTTTGACAAGGCTCACCTAACTGTATCCCCACTCGACACCTTGCTGATGTTGACAATCAGCCTCGTGAGGTGGAGGAGAGGAAATGTGGAGGAGTCTTGCCGGGCATGAGGAGTCTTCTCCCTCACCGTCGACGATGCTAGGTCGACACCAATGGGGATCAACGTAATACCCTTGTAATTGTAGGGCCGGAAAAAGAGCGTCAAGAGCAGACCAAACGATCAACCCCCGGCAAGCATTTTTACCCAGGTTCGGGCTGTTTACGCGTAAAACCCTACATCCTGCTTGTCTGGTTGTATTAAGTGTTCTTTTGTTGTTTGTTGACAGTGAACATAATCTTCTTCTTGGCCAATCTCCAAAAAGGCTAACCCCTTGTGAATGAGCTAAGGGCCTCCGTTTATAGGCAAAGGGGTCACCTACAGTGCTCAAGGGTAGGTTCACGAGATGTTACAGTGAACCTACAACGGTGCTTATCCATCTACCGCTGTCAGGTGCATTAAATGCACGTTTTGTCCATGTTAGCAAGGTGCAGGTGAATACATGTGTCCAGGGGTTTCGACACCTGGACGCCCCGCTGGCGCATGCGGAATGCACTGGAACACAGGGGAGCGGTGGTACTGTGGCCAGGGCGGTCACCCTCTGGCGCGCTGCCACGTCATCTCGGCAAGAGGGGGCTTGCTGGGGCCTAGGTGCTTCGTCCCAGCAAGGAATCTTGCCGCGGGCTTCGGCTGTCTTCCCGGCGAGGGGGCTCGCGTGGTGCCTTGGACTAGGTGTGTTCATCACGCCCATGGGGCGGACGTTGCCTTGGGTGTCCTCCTGGCAAGACAGGCTTGCCGGGGCCTTGAATATCTTGAGGATGAGTCCTGTCTCGATTCCGCCGTGCCCTACCGTCAGGGGCTCTTTGCGCCCGTGCAGAAGTCTGGGGCACTAGGGACCCCAGTCTTTAGTGAACCGACAGGAGCCCTCGGGCCTGGGCCACACACGCGCATGGAGCGTTATTGGGCCAGGACAAAGAGGTGTACGGCTTCTTGCGGCTGGATCTGCTGGCGGTTGCCTTTCCCCACGCCGCGCGTCGGATGCGCGAAGTGGGAGGTCATGCGTGGAGTGGCCCCTCCGTCTCCTGAAACGCCTCTGCCACGCACGTGGCATGCGCATCCATTGATGGGCAGGTAGCAGTCGAGGCCTTCAAAGGCGTAGTAGTGGTTGGGCCCGCCCGTGCATGCATTGGCGCATCAGGGCGGTTCTCTGTTCGGCCGTGAGCTCGACCGATTGGTCGCGGAGGGTGGTGGCTTCTGGAGTAAGGGAGGCTTGCCCGAGCGCCCGTCCTATAAATTGGGAGGATTTGCGAGGGGTTTTGCTGATCCAACTCCCTCTGAATCCACCAACTCCTCGACCTTGGTCTTCTAAATCTTCCTGTGTCCGCTAGTGGTGCTCATCCCTAACCATGGTCAGGGGATGAGGTCGGCCACCGTCTGTCATGAGGGCAGCGAGGGGATCCCTCTTGGATCATGCCACAAGTTCTAGGCGTGTCGCGGCGGAAGACGGCCCGCACGCCGGTGGTGGAGGAAGGGCGAGGGGCCGAGGTTGCCGCGGAGGTCGAGGCCGGGGGAGGTGGAGTGCTACTCCAACGCCTCCGCCTTCCCGGGCCTTGCTCCTATGGCGGCCCTCCATGTTGCTTTAGAGGGCCCCACGTGTGTTTATCGACTGCTGCGAAGGAAGCCCGAGCGATGCCTACTATCCTACCTCGAGCGATAGCGACGAGGAGGACAGCGGTGGCGGCGATGTCTGTGTTGGGTTAGGTCCACGGGTTGTCAAACTGGGTGTTGACTCCCCGGCCCCCGACCGGACGTGGACCGTACCGCCGTGGCTTTCTCGCGGCTCACCCCCGTCCGGTGGAGGCACTTTGCTGGAGCCAGCGTTGGTGCCTCGTGTTTGAGGAAGAGGCACCTCCACCAGCTCTGACTTCTCCAGGTCCTCTGCTTGGGCCACCTCACCGGAGTGGGTATTGGTGTCCCGGCTCCGTGAGGGGCCGCACCCGCCGACTCCAGATCGTTTGCCCCTTCTTGTGCCCCGCCCTCCGCACCTTGGACCAAGGGGGGCTAGGTGGCGCCTGTCGGGGGCGGTCTCGTTCTCGCTGGCTCTACGACAGCCCTGGGGGGCCGGCACTGGCCGCGCCATGAGTCCCTCCTTTTTATCTTTTTGAACTTCACTTCTCTGCCTAGGTTAATCCTCGTCAAAAGACAAAGTCCTTAGGTTAGGATAACCACGCTTCGTAAGTGAAGTTAAGTGGATCTATCCATATGAATGAAAACGACTGGTTTTCCCTTTTTTTGATTCCGTTCTCTGCGTGATTTATTTTTGCATATCTGGGAGCTTGCCGACGACTACCGGCAAGGGTCCTTGCCGCGTTCGGTGCAACCATGGAAATCGCCAAGCACAGCTTGAGACAAAATCGGGAGCTACATAGCCGCTTGCTCTGTTGATCAGGTTCACAACTGTTTGAAGGCGCTCTATGGCCGTTCTGGTCGTTTGAACGAGTTCGAAACAAAGACAAGGTGCACCGAGCTTTGGGCAGGTCCCAGTACGCGCAAACTCCTCACACAAAGATTTGAACCTTCCGAAGGGAAAAAGCAAAAGATCTATCTATTCCAAATGTGAATCTCAAACTCGAAAACTTATCTTTCTGCATCGTGATCCTGCGTCTGAATATTTTACTAGGGCATCGAAGCCTCCAGCAAGCAAGGAATTACCGCTCCTCGTGCTCTCTTCTCCGGCAAGGGCTTCTTGCCGACGGTCCGTGACCGTCGCTTGGAGGAAGAGCTAGGCAGGGGGTAACCCTTTTGCTTTTCTCTTGCTAGGCCGGGCTTGCGGAGTCCTCGAGCGCGTCTTTGGGCGATGATGCGACACTTTCAGTGGCGCAACCTTCGAGCTGGTGTGCGCGACGGGGCTTCGGGACCGTATGGCGCACCCTCAACGACTATGCATCGCTCCACGGAGGTGTGTCCGCTGGAGTACGCGTCGGGGTCTCTGTGAAGCGCCCAGGCATGCCCTCGACAGCTGCGTCTTGTCCCCCCTCGAGCGACACATCGGCCTGACGCCGCCGCCCTTGGAGTCTCCTCCCCCTTGCCCCGCTCGCGTGTGTAGCAACGCGCTCGCGTAGCCCTTGGGAAGTCGTAGCAGAAAAGGGCGCTCGTCGCGGCACTATGTTTCCGGAGGAGCACGACATAATGTCCATACTTTGATGGAGACGGTGTTGACCCTGCTCCAATTCACGTGTCTGTCCCCGCCACCCTACCTGGCGTGCCAAATATGTTGGCGATGCTAGGTCGACACCTATGAGGATCAATGTGATACCCTTGTGATCGTAGGGCGGGAAAAACAACATCAAGAGCAGACCAAACCATCAACGCCCGGCAAGCCTTTTTACCCAGGTTCGGACTGCTTATGCGTAAAACCCTATGTCCTGCTTGTCTGGTTGTATTAAGCGTTCTTTTGTTGTTCCTTTACAGTGATCATAATCGTCTTCTTGGCCAATCTCCAAAAAGGCTAACCCCTTGTGAATGAGCTAAGGGCTTCCTTTTATAGGCAAATGGGTAGGTTCACGAGATGTTCTAGTGAACCTACAGTGGTGCTTATCCATCTACCGGTGTCAGGTGCATTAAATGCACATCTTGTCCATGTCAGCTAGGTGCTGGTGAAGACGTGTGTCCATGGGTTTCGACACTTGGACGCCCCGCTGGCGCATGCGGAATGCGCTGGAACACGGGGGAGCGGTGGTACTGTGGGTAGGGCGGTCGCCCTCTGGCGCGTTGCCACGTCATCCCAACAAGAGTGGGCTTCCCGAGGCATTGGTGCTTCGTCCCGGCAAGATTCGGCTGTCTTCCGAGCGAGGGGGCTCGACGGGGCCTTGGACTAGGTGTGTTCATCACGCTCGTGGGGCGGACGTGGCCTTGGGTGTTCTCCCGGCAATACAGGCTTGCCGGGGCCTTGAATATCTCGGGGGTGAGTCTTGTCTGGCTTCCGCCGTGCCCTACCATCAGGGGCTCTTTGCGCCCGTGCACAAGTCTGGGCACTAGGGACCCTAGTCTTTAGTGCACCGACACCAGCCAACGCCGCTTGCCGGCTGGCTTGGTCTTAATTTATTGGCGTTGAGTTGTCTTCCTATAGAGCGCTGCCTTGCGGGAGGCCGTTGTGGACTCTGCACAAGTCAGGGTACTAAAGGACTCGTTCTTCAGTACACCGACATCGGTTGATGTGTCATACTGTTCATGATCCAATCCAATCGAATGCAAACGGATGACACCTATGACTTCAGCACACGTGTGTCTCGATGATGTCACCTCCTCCTTGATCCATCATGCAAGGGTAGAGAAGTAGATGAGATCTCAACTAGGATGATAACATGGTGTAGCCGGTGGTGGTGTGGTGCGAGAAGGGTACTCTTCATGATCCAATCCGACCGAATGCAAACGGATGACACCTATGAGTTCAGCACACATGTGTCTCGATGACGTCACCTCCTCCTTGATCCGTCAAGCAAGGGTCGAGATGTAGATGAGATCTCAACTAGCATGATAGCATGGTGTAGATGGTGGTGGTGTGGTGCGAGAAGGGCATCGGCAAGTACCTCCGGAATGATAAATGAGGAAGAACAGGAGAGACGGGAGAGAGAGCAGACCAAAAGGAGGGAGGAATTGGTGTGTTGAAGCACTACAAGAAATAAGCTCGTTTATGAGAAAAAATATTGACGGCGGTTTTATTGGTCATAGATCTATGAGTAAAATATACAAAAAGGTCATGAGGTGTCTAAGAGGGTCCAAACCATATAAAATTTTGACCATCTCTATCAAGAAGGTCATAATCCCATTGCCCAAAATGGTCACTGGCATGTGTAGCTCTATTTATGCCCGCATTCTAGGTCCTCCATGACAAAATTAAGAAGGTCATATGCTTAAATAGAGGTGACTGGGCAGAAAACTCAACAATTTTGCCTATGTGTCTTGTATAGGTGTCGACAAGGCCACAAATGGAAAATGAATTTTACGTCCAAAGAAAATGAAAACTCCCTTTAGCAACATTGTTTGCCATTCCAAGATGCACCCTTGTGCAAAATTATTTGACCGATTTCCTTCCGATACCATCTGATTTCGTTCTGATTTGGCAGAAAACTCTTTAAATGGCAAAAATAGCTTTAGACGCCCGGCACGTGGCTCCGGAGTGTGACCCCCTTCATGAACGACACCTCGTCTTCACTTGAGGGTGGAAACAACCACACAATAGGTCACTTCTCATTCGTGGAAACATTGTGGCTAGGGTTTCGGTGGCCTTCACCTCAGTGTTTCTTCGATGGAGACGAGGCCAGAGGCCGCTGGATCCTTCACCGATGTCGATGCAGTTAGTAATTGCCCTCCTTTGTCAGTCAAGAGGGTAGAAAAAATTAGAATAAAAATAAAAAGAAGAACACAATTTCATGAGCTTGATTCCTATTGGTGGAGACATTTGTTCCACGGATCGATGACGTGGCGCATATCCATCCATCTATCCATCTAGCTCTCCACCCCCACATCCCTCCATCCATCCATACAGAAAAGGAGAACGAATATGAGCCCACGAGAGAGAGAGCCCACCTAACTATAGCATCATCCCCCTCCTCTCTGTCTTGATACCTGGCTCCTCTCTCTCCACGATCCCCTCTCCCTCGCCGCCGCCACCACCCACGCCGGCCTATTCCGGTGAGCTCCAACAACGGGAAGCACTCCCCCGAGCTCCCCAAGCTCCACGCCTACTTCCCCTTCGTCCAGAATCCGCGCTCCCGCCCTCCATTGTTCCCCATGGCTAGCTAGAGTTTCGGCCGCCACCTCGTCTCCGGCAACGTCGAGTCCAGCAGCCTGCGGATCCGGCACCGGGCTATCCCAGGTTGGTAGTTCCACTCATTCCTTGCACAAATTCTCCCTCCTCACCTCAGCTCACCATCTCCTCGTTTCGTTCCCTTTTCTACAGCATGGCACGGATGGGACAGCGACGGCAGCAGGAGGGCGCGGGCCATGTCCTGCTCGAGGAGGCGGATATTAGGGGCGCGCCCAGCCGGCAGCCCTGTCCTGCTCGAGGGTTGTATGAGTTGGAAGTATGCTTTAGCATACCATATCAAATATATATAACTCGATTCTATTTTCTGTAATGTGCAACCTTCTCTTTTCTTCGGTAATGTACAACTCAATCTCACTTTCTGCATACGTTATCTTTTTTCTCTTCCAGATCTAGCCTGCACTGTCCAGGTTGTATGCTTTTGTTGATATTTCTGCCAGGTAATGCTCTTTCCCCCATTCTGTTATGCAAGAAATATATAAAGAAGATTCAAGTGAGCGTTCTTCATGGGGTTTCTTGTATGTATGTTGTTGTTCAAGGGTTGTACTATAAATCCATTCAAGTAAAGAAACCTGTTGCCCACCTTATTTCTACCAGCAAACAAGCCTTTCTATCTTGCTTATGTTTATTGCTTAATGTAAAACTGCCATATGTCTCCATTATATTTTGTATGTTTCTAATGTTGTATCGTTCGACATGACAGGATGTTCTACAATACGGCCACTCGGAAGTAGAGGGAAGAAGATGCTTTGTGTCTCATTTTAATTTAAATCCATGTGATAGATCAAGTTTTGCGTGAACTTTTTGGCCATGACTTGTTGGTCTTAGGTGTGTAAAGTCGACAGATGATGTATATTATATTTTCTATGATACGTGGTGCAGAAATGATGTATTTCATTTGTAAATATTATATTTTAGCTTGCATTTCATCACGTCATTCCTTATCTCAGAAACGTGATTTTTTGGAGCTGAACCTTTTGAAATAAATTTGAGCCAAATAAATTTTGTATTGATTATGGTGTTAGATTAAATGGACCAAATTTGATTATGTCCTTGAAAATAAATGGACCGAATTGGCTGTGGACTTACAAAAAGGAATGGGCCAATCAATTAGGTTCGGCCAATTGGGCCCAAGTAGAACTGGCTTGAAAATGATGCCACGTAGGATCCTATGTCATCGCATGTGCCACTTCAGCATGCCATGTCTGATATTACGTGGGCTCTCACGGGCCATGTAGGCGTGCCATGTAAGATCCTGCGTGGCTTAGGTACTTACCCTTGACCAAAATTTTGGTCAAAGATTTAATGACCATAACATTTTTGTCGTAGATCTCATGACCAAAATATCAGAAAGATCAAGTTTCTTCATTCTTGACGGCCAACTATTGACGTTGTAAATTTGGTCAAAAAAAGGTCAATAAACGACAACAATGACGAATCAATGACTAATATAGGGAGTCATAATTGACCTTATTTCTTGTAGTGAAGCCCTCCCACCCCTCCTCTAATTATAGGAGGAGGGGGACAGGCGCAACCCCCTTTGCCCCTCATCAAAGGAGGGGGTGGAGGCCGTAGGGGGTGCCTTGGCGCCCAAGAACGGGGCGCCCCCATCTAAGGTTCCCCCAAACCCTAGGGCGCATGTGCCCTTGGTGGGAGTGGCGGCTTTCTCACCAGTGGCCGATGTGCCCCCCATACAACCCTTGTGCCCCATGGGATAGCTGGACCCCCTAGTGGATGCTCGGAACCCTTTTGGCACTCCCGGTACTTTGCGGGTAAAACCCAAAACTTTTCTAGTAGCTCAAATATGACTCACCATATATTAATCTTTACCTTCGGACCATTCTAGATGTCCTCATGATGTCAGGGAACTCATCCGGGCCACCGAATAGCACTTAGTCACCAACGTACATATCTCAATACTACTCTAGGGTCATCGAACGTTAAGCGTGCGAACCCAATGGGTTCGAGAATCATGTACACATGACCGAGACACATCTCCAGTTAGTAACCAATAGCGGTACCTAGATGCCCATATTAGTTCTTGTCGGGACCCTGATCCTAACCGTACAAATCTAGCATGTAACACATCATATCACTTTGCGACATCACACACGGTAATCCCCATGGCTGCCACCTTACCTTTGCCGGGACCGTTTGCTCTTTTTGGCTCACGTATATGAATATGTCGCTAGCAAACATATGCCAGAGAACCCGGGGCGACATAACTAGTTATAGAACTCAAGTGGCATAATGATGTCTACTATGCAACTTTATTCTTGTAGACGTTGTTGGTTCTCCAAGTGCAGTGTTTTATAGGACAACAAAAAAATTCCCTCAAGTGGATGACCTATGGTTTATCAATCCGTGGGAGGTGTAGGATGAACATGCACTCTATCAAACAACTGTGGAGTCAAATACAAGAAATCTCTTATGTCCTCAAAACACCCAATGAAATGGTAAATTGTATAGGTGCACTAGTTCGGCAAAGTGATGGGGATACACGTGTAATATGGTTAGTAGATATAGGTTTTTATAATCAGAAAATGTAAAAACAACAAGATAGATAGTGGAAAATAGCGAGGAATACATTGAATAAATGCTTGGAAATAAGGCCTGGGGTTCATACTTTCAATAGTGCAATCTCTCAACAATGCTAACATTGTAGAATCATATCATCATCACTCAAATTGCAACAAACAATCAGTCAAAGTTCATAAGTAGTAGAGAACATAAGATGAAATTGGTGTAGGTAGTAGAACCACCTCAAAGTTATTCTTTTCGATCAATCTTTTGAGCTGTTCCTATAAGTGCTACAAAGATCCATAGAGTTTGTACTAGAATAGCACCCATGATACATATCAGTCAACCCTAATGTCACCTAATCCAAAGTCACCTCAAGTATCCGTGCGTTAATTATACGACATGAATCAAAGAATTTCAGATTCGTAATGTTTAAGACAACACAAAGAACTTTAAGGAGTACCCCAAGATTTCTATTGGAGAACATTGTTTAAAAACATGCAACCCACCCCTATGCATAGATCCCCAAGGTCACCGTAATCTGCAAGTTGATGCCATAATATATATCAAGTGAATCAATAGAATACCCTATTGTCACCACGAGTATTCACATGCAAGACATACATCAAGTGTTCTCAAATGAAATATTCAATCCAACATAACGAGATCTCAAAGGAAAAGATTCAATTCATCACAACAAGATAGCAAGGGAAGAATACCATATGATACAACTATATGAATCAAGATCATGTCATATCAAGAACACGAGAGAGGGAAATTGAACACATAGCTACTCGTACATACCCTCAGCCCCGAGGGTGAACTAGTCCCTCCTCGTCATGGCCTCCGCTAGGATGATAAAGATGGCCATCAGAGATGGTTTCCCCTCTCTGGCTGGGTACAAGAATGACACCAGATGGGTTTTTCATTGATACAGAGAGCTGTGGAGGCAGAGCGGAAGTTCTCTCTTTATTTCTAAGTGTTTTGGTATATATATGATATTTTAGCGTTGGAACCCCGCCAAAGAGATCCATGTGGGTCCCACAAGCAATCAAGTCGCGCCCAAGGGGTGGGCGCGCCATGTTGGCTTGTGTCCCACAAGTGGCTCCCCTCCGGTGGTTCTTCGCTCCACTCTTTCTTATTTTCTCTGAGAACTTCTATTTTCTAAAAAATCATAGAAAACTTTTGGACGATTATGAGAACTTCTATTTTCTGCACACACAAAATACCATGGTAATTCTGCTAAAAACGGCACCACTCCGGTTTAGTTGTAAATAAATCACGAAAAGTGCATAAATTATCGATACGTTGGAGACATGTCAGCATCCCCAAGCTTAATTCGTACTCATTCTCGAGTAATTAAATGATAAAAGAAATAATTTATCAAGTTTGAATGCTAGCATAGTATATAAGTTTTATCAATAATAATTCCAATCTCTTTTTCCAAGCATCATAACCATCACCTTTTTCATAAAAATCATCATGGTGGAGTAGCAATCAATTCACTTTCATGGTTCAAACAATGCATTCTCTTGAAACTTAACAACCCATGTTCTTAGTCACCATACAACTTCAATGCATCATCAAGTCTAAGTAAGAGCTCCACATACTCAATTATCATATAGTCTTCTATGATTTCTAATACTCAAAGTATATTTTAGAACAAACATCCATCAAACACACAGAAAGATAGTGGAAGGACATATTCTCCTTTGGTGGTTTTGATAATTCATGACAACATAAATAGTCTCTTGGACTAACACTTCTACCTACTATATTTCAGGTTTAGTTCACAAAGATCTTTTGCTATAGTATTGAGTGGAGAAGACCCTTGATGTAGCAATGAATAGGATTGGATAGATCTTGAAGAAAGAAGACTCTTCATTTTATACTTTGTGAGAAATCACATTTGAGTCCATAGGAAAGCTAATACTATTAAAAGGGGATGAGGTGTTATGATGAATTGGTTGCTCAAGTGCTTCAAGTTAGCCACCAAAAATAGTCAGACACTCTTCCACAAAATATATCTGTCCCAAGGCAAATATCCAAAATCGGTGCCACCAAAAACTTCCACTCGGCCGTACCGATTTCAGACTTAGACAGATCCCAACCGGACCCTACGACTTCGGTGCAACCGAAACTACATCGGTGCTACCAATTTTAGGTGACCAAGTTTCAGTTTCCTCGGTACACAAAATCGGAATTTACGATATAGTGTATTGGTGTCACCGAGTTGTGTCATCTGACCGTTAGTCACCTTTTCGGTGCCACCGAGTTGTGTATATCGGTTCCGCCGAGATTCAAAGTTGCTACGTTTTGAGCAAGTCCGTACCATCGACTTTGTAACTTCACCGTCACCGAGTTGGTCAATCATGCTGTAACAGTTGGATTTTCTATGCTGCCTATATATAGCATTTCACCTACCTCGCATTCATAGATAAATCACTCGAACACACACTTCATTGCAAAAAAAAAATTTTGAGAGAGAGCGGCCTACTCATGTGTTGAGATCAAGAGATTCCATTCCAACCATTTGAACCCTGCTTTCTAGCCTCCACAAGTTGCTTTCCACAAGATCAATATATCCTACCCCTACAAATCTGAGAGAGGGTGATTGAGTGTTGAGGAGACTATCTTTAGAAGCACAATAGCAAGGAGTTCATCATTCTACAAAATCTATTACCTTTTGGAGGGTGGTGCCGCCTAGGATGGTAAGGTGCCGCTTGGGAGCCTCCTACTTCGTGTTGTGGAGTTGAACCAAGACGTTTGTAAGGGCAAGGTGATTCCCTACTTCGTGAAGATCTGCCATGACTGAGGCTACTCCTATGTGGATGGAAGCCTTGGTGGAATAGAAAAGGTCGCTACTTCGTGGACCCTGCTACTGCAACAAAAGACCTTCCAACGGCGCCAGAAATACGTGTTGACGGGAGACGTCTTGATTCTCCTCAGCAACGCCACCAGGAATCCTTCTGCTATGGCTATGCCTTTAGGGACTTCCTAGGCAAATATGCAAAGGATTTCCCCGTGGCCTTGGAGCCTTGCGTTGGTGTTCCCTCGAAGCGGAAAGGGTGATGTAGCGTAGCCGTGGTAAGTATTTCCCTCAGTTTGAGAACCAAGGTATCGATCTAGTGAAGGAGTATCACAAGTGCCTGCAGAAACACAAAAAGCTTGCTCCCAACGCTATGAAGGGGTTGTCAATCCCTTATAGATTGTTCGTCAAGTGAGAACTGAAAGCAACAAAGTAACAAAGCGAAGTAAAAGCGAAAGTGGAAACGATAGTTGTGAATAGACCCGGGGGCCATAGTGTTTACTAGTGGCTTCTCTCATGAAAGAAAGTAGACGGTGGGTGAACACATTACTGTCGAGCAATTGATAGAACCACGCATAGTCATGACGTCATTTATGGCCATGATTATATATATAGGCATCACGTCCAAAACAAGTAGACCGATACTTTCTGCATCTACTACTATTACTCCACACATTGACCGCTATCCAGCATGCATTTAGTGTATTATGTCCGAAAGAACAGAGTAACGCCTTAAGCAAGATGACATGATGTAGATGGACAATCTCATATCTACGACAAAGCCCACCTTGTTACCCTTGATGGCAACTACACGATGTGTGCCTTGCTGCCCCTAGTGTCACTAGGAAAGGTCACCACACGGTAAGAACCCAAAACCAAGCACTTCTCCCATTGCAAGAATCATAGATCTAGTTGGCCAAACAAAACACAAGACTCGAAGAGACTTACAAAGAAAATAAAATCATGCATATAAGAAATCAGAAAATACTTAAATATATATCATAGATAATATGATCACAAATCCACAATTCATCGGATCTCGACAAACACATCGCCAAAGAGGATTACATCGGATAGATCTCCATGAAGATCATGGAGAACTTTGTATTGAAGATCCAAGAGAGAGAAGAAGCCATCTAGCTACTAACTACGGACCCATAGGTCTGAAGTGAACTTCTCATGAGTCATTGGAGGGGCGATGATGTTGATGTAGAAGCCCTCCAACTCCAAAGTCCCCTCCGGCAGGGCACCAGGAAGGGTCTCCAGATGAGATCTCGCGGAAACGGAAGCTTGCGGCGGCGGAAAAGTATTTTCGTGGATCCCTTGATTTTTTTCTGTATTTTAGGGAATATATAGGCGAAGGATCTAGGTCACGGGGGCGCCAGGGAGGCCACAAGCCTGCCATCCGTAGCCCCCCTGGTGGCAGATAGGGGGCTTGTGGGCTCCCTGTAGCCCTCTTGGCTTGGCCCTCAAGCCCCCTGATCTTCTTCCGTTCTGGAAATATTTATTTCGGGGATTTTATCGCGTTTGGACTCCGTTCCAAAATCAGATCTGAAAAGAGCCAAAAACACAGAAAAAACAGGAACTGGCACTTCGCACTGAACTAATAAGTGAGTCCCAAAAAGATATAAAAGGTATATAAACCATCCAAGGATGACAACATAACAGCATGAAACCATCGAAAATTATAGATACGTTTGAGACGTATCAAGCATCCCCAAGCTTAACTCCTGCTCGTCCTTGAGTAGGGAAGTGATAAAGAATGAATTTTTGATGCTTTCGTGCCACCTAGCATAGATGTCCTTTGTAACTCCTCTTATGTGACGTGAATGTTCAGATCCATTAGATTCAAAACAATAGTTTGCTATTGACGTGGAAACAATAATAATTCAAGCAAACTAGCAAGGTAATCATGAACTTTCAAAATAACAAGGCCAAAAGAAAGTTATCCCTACAAAAGCATATAGTCTGGCTATGCTCTATCATCATTGCACCACGAATTTAAATCATGCACAACCCCGGTATTGGCCAAGAAATTGTTTCACACCTTTACTTTCTCAAACCTTTTCAACTCTCATGCAATACATGAGCATGAGCCATGGTTTTAGCACTATAAGTGGTGTGGAGTGTGGTGGAGGTTGCAAGAAAAAACAACGAGAAGATGGTCACATTAACTAGGCATATCAATGAGCTGTGGAGATGCTCATCAATAGATATCAATGTGAATGAGTAGGGATTGCCATACAAATGATGCACTAGAGCTAAGAGTATGTGAAATCTCTTAAAGAAAACTAGTGGGTGTGCATCCAACTTGCTTGCTCACGAAGACCTTAGGCAATTTTGAGGAAGCCTATCATTGGAATATACAAGCCAAGTTATATAATGAAAATTTCCCACTAGCCATATGGTGGTGACAAAACGAGAGACTCTCAATCATGAAGATCATGGTGCTTAATATGCACAAGTGTGAAAAGTGGTAGCATTGTCCCTTCTCTCTTTTTCTCTCATTTTTTATTTTTATTATTTGGTGGGCTCTTTGGCCTCTTTTTTTATTTTTATTTTTTTTATTTTGGTGGGCATCTTTGGCCTCTTTTATTTCCTCACATGGGACGATGCTCCATCAATGATGATCATCACACTTTCAACTCAAAACTTAGAGCAACGATGACTCTATATGGAATGCCTTCGGTAGTGTACCGTGACAATCATCTAGCATGGCATAGACATTAATGGAAACATCATGCTAGCTATCTTACGATCATGCAATGGCAATGTAGACATGGTGTCACATGTAATGGTGGTAGTTGCATGGCAATATATCTCGGAATGACTTTGAAAAATCCATAGTAGGTAGGTATGGTGGCTGTTTTGCGGGAGGATAATGGTGGGTTTTGTGCACCGGCGAAAGTTGCACGACACTAAGAAGATAGTGATGGTGGAAGGTGAGAGTGCATCTAAACCGTGGACTCAACATTAGTCATGAAGAACTCATATACTTGTTGCAAAAGTTTTATTAGTAATTGAAACAAAGCATTCAACGCATACTCCTAGGGAAAGGGTTGGTAGGAACAAACCATCGCGCGATCCCGACCGCCACACAAAGGATGACAATCAAAAGACTAATCATGCATAGACTTCATCACATAGCGGTTCACCATACGTGCATGCTACGGGAATCACTAACTTAAACACAAGTATTTCTAGATCCACAGCACCTTACTAGCATGACTTCAATATTACCAAAACAACAACTCAAAACTAATTGAGATGAATCTAACTTCTCTAACTATTCAATGCACATGAAGGTGGAAGTTTTCGTATCCCTTTGGATAACTATCCCTTTTGAGACTACTTTCATAGCATAGATAAACTACCAAGCCACGCACCGCTGTGATCTAAAAGATATAAGTGAAGCACATAGAGCCAAAGTATCTAGCTCAAAAGATATAAGTGAAGCACATGTGAGCTGAATTGCCTACCAAAGGATATAAGTGAAGCTCGACAAAATCATGGTGAGTGCATGTATCTCTCTCTAGGTGTGCAGCAAGGATGATTGTAACACAACAAAAAAATAAATAAAATACTCCTAAGATACAAGACGCTCCAAGCAAGAACACATAACATGTGGTGAATAAAAATATAGCCCCAAGTAACGTTACCGATGGATTGAAGACGAGAGAGGGGATGCCTTCCCGGGGCATCCTCAAGCTTAGGCTTTTACGGCATCCTTGAATATCTTGGGGTGCCTTGGGAATCCCCAATATTGAGCTCTTGCCACTCTTTATCTCTTTGTCCATAAGAACTTCATCCAAAACTTGAAAACTTCACAACACGAAACTTAAACAGAAACTCGTGATAACATTAGTATGAGAAAGCAAACCATCACTTCCTTAGGTACTGTAGCAAACTTAAATTCTACTTATGCTGATGTTGGGTTACTTTATTTTCAATCTTCCATGGCTAATACCCCCCGATACTATCCATAGTTTCATCAAAATAAGCAACCAACCCAACAAAAACAGAATCTGTTAACAGCAGACCAGTCTCTAGCAATCTGTACATTTCGTATACTTCTGGTACTTCAAACATTCCTAAAAATTACGAAATTCTGTAGCATTTTCGTATAAATCAGAAGAAAAAAGAATCAGCTCAAAATCTCTTACAGAAAAAAAATGAAAATTCCTTTCGTGAGCAGAAAGTTTCTGTCTTTTCCAGCATGACCAAACGATCATCCCCAAGACTAATCATAACGGTTTTGCTTGGCACAAACGCAAAAAGAAACACAAAAAACACAATCATAACAGAATTATGAAAGTGTGGAAAACAGAAAACAGAAATAAAAAGGATAGATTTGTTGGGTTGCCTCCCAACAAGCGCTTTTGTTTTACGCCCTTAGCTAGGCGAAAGGTGATGGAATCACGTATAGTCATCTTTGGTGCTCAAACCATAAGTAGTGTGATCATTTATCATATTAAGATCTTCATATTTATTGGATGACTCACCACTAGCTTTAGGAACAAAAACAGACTTGACGTCCTTTTTGAGAGTGAGATTTGGAGTATTCTGCACAGCGGCAAAAGCGTAACCCGAGTTGGTTATGACATCTTCTAGTTTGCCAATTCTAGAAGAATCATTAACTATAAGTTCCTTCTCCCTTAAATTTTTCAAAAAAATTCCCACTTTGGATATGTACCGAGTAATTTGATTGTGGATCTTTCTATCCAAACCCTCAATAAGTTCAACTGTGGCAATTTTGTTTTCAATAGCGTCAAGCCTTTGCATCACGTGTTCCAAGGTCAAGGTAGTTCCATTAACCATGAGCGGGGGTGAGCCTACCAAATTCATGATAGCTCCATAGGAGTCAACAGTATGGCTCCCCGAAAAATTCCCGCCTACAATGGTATCAAGGATGTACCTATTCCAAGGAGAAATCCCAACATAGAAACTGCGAAGGAGGACGGTAGTGGATTGCTTACGAGTAGATCTACTTTGACCATTGCAAATCCTGTACCAAGCGTCCTTTAAATTTTCTTCCTCATTCTGCCTGAAATTGAGAACTTCATTCTCAGGGGTATCGTTTGGAGTGGTGGGTCTAGCCATTGATGGACTATCTCACACAAAAACGAGCAGGAAGAGAGATTGCAACGGGCAAAAGAAAACGGCAAAGGAGAAAGGCAAAAGAAAACGGCAAAGGAGAAAGGCAAATGAAAACGGCAAATGTGAAGTGGGGGAGAGGAAAACGAGAGGCAACTGGGAAAAAAAATGCAAGAGATGAGTTTGTGAGACCTACTTGGATAGATCTCTCCTTCCCTGGCAACGGCGCCAGAAATACTTCTGCTACTGCAACAAAAGACCTTCCAACGGTGCGAGAAATATGTGCTGATGGGAGACGTCTTGATTCTCCTCAGCAACGGCACCAGGAATCCTTCTGCTACGGCTACGCCTTTAGGGACTTCCTAGGAAAATATGCAAAGGATTTCCCCGCGGCCTTGGAGCCTTACCTTGGTGTTCCCTCGAAGCGGAAAGGGTGATGTAGCGTAGCGGTGGTAAGTATTTCCCTCAGTTTGAGAACCAAGGTATCAATCCAGTGAAGGAGTATCACAAGTGCCTGCACAAACACAAAAAGCTTGCTCCCAACGCTATGAAGGGGTTGTCAATCCCTTATAGATTGTTCGCCAAGTGATAACTAAAAGCAACAAAGTAACAAAGCGAAGTAAAAGGAAAGTGGAAACGATAGGTGAGAATAGACCCGGGGCCCGTAGTGTTTACTAGTGGCTTCTCTCATGAAAGCAAGTAGACGGTGGGTGAACAAATTACTATCGAGCAATTGATAGAACCGCGCAAAGTCATGACGTCATCTATTGCAATGATTATATCTATAGGCATCACGTACAAAACAAGTAGACCCATACTTTCTGCATCTACTACTATTACTCCACACGTCGACCGCTATCCAGCATGCATCTAGTGCATTAAGTCCGAAAGAACAGAGTAATGCCTTAAGCAAGATGACATGATGTAGATGGACAATTTCATATCTACGACAAAGCCCACCTTGTTACCCTTGATGGCAACTACAAATTGTGTGCCTTGATCACCCTACTGTCACTGGGAAAGGTCACCACACGGTAAGAACCCAAAACCAAGCACTTCTCCCATTGCAAGAATCATAGATCTAGTTGGCCAAACAAAACCCAAGACTCGGTGAGACTTACAAGGATATCAAGTCATGCATATAAGAAATCAACAAAGACTCAAATATACATCATAGATAATCTGATCACAAATCCACAATTCATCGGATCTCGACAAACACACCGCCAAAGAGGATTACATCGGATAGATCTCCTTGAGGATCATGGAGAACTTTGTATTGAAGATCCAAGAGAGAGAAGAAGCCAACTAGCTACTAACTACGGGCCCGTAGGTCTGAAGTGAAGTACTCATGAGTCATTGGAGGGGTGATGATGTTGACGTATAAGACCTCCAACTCCAAAGTCCCCTCCCGCAGGGCACCGGGAAGGGTCTCCAGATGAGATCTCGCGGGAAGCTCGCGGCGGCGGAAAAGTATTTTCGTGGATCCCTTGATTTTTTTCTGTATTTTAGGGAATATATAGGCGAAGGATCTATGTCAGGGGGCGCTAGGGAGGCCACAAGCCTGCCATCCGCCGCCCCTAGTGGCAGATAGGCGGCTTGTGGGCCCCCTGTAGCCCTCCTGGCTTGGCCCTCAAGCCCCCTAATCTTCTTCCGTTCGAGAAACATTTATTCCGAGGATTTTATTCCGTTTGAACTCCGTTCCAAAATCAGATCTGAAAAGAGCCAAAAACATAGAAAAAACAAGAACTGACACTTGGCAGTGAATTAATAAGTTAGTCCCAAAAAAGATATAAAAGGTACATAAAACATCCAAGGATGACAAGATAACAACATGAAACCATCAAAACTTACAGATACGTTTGAGACGTATCAGACCCCTTGTGGGTGGAGCCCTCCATGGAATCTCACAGCCGTTACCCTCCATGTGTTGAGGTCTCCACTAACATGGACGTACGATAGAGCCACCTATCGGAACCATGCCAAAAATCGTTGTGTCAACTTCTTCACATTTGATCTTCCTAAACTCTACTCCTTACTACATGTGCAAAGGCTTTACTTTTCAATTTCCATATTTGTTGACTTGCCTGTGTAGGGTGCACTAGAGTTGTTAGAATCGCTAAAATCTTCCAACCATTAATTTGCAAAAAGGCTAGGATTTTAATTATGCAAGTAGTATATTCACCCCTCCCCCCTCTCGACACCTCTTCTATCGGTCTCACAATTGGTATCATAGCAAGGTCTTCAAACCTAGGTTTAATCTCCACTAGAGGAATATGGATATGCCTTGTTTGGGGAATATTAGTTATAGAGTGCCTATTTTTATGGGGAATATTTTAGAAAGTGGAAATATGAAATGCTTGATATATTTGATAAATTCCATTTGCGCAAGTATGTCGAATATCCCTAGGAGCCTCCCATTGATCCTTTGCATCCTTCTCATGATGAAGAGCTTGATATGCTTGGTAATCTTAAAACTATAAATATAATCATTAGAGGACTACCAAGTAATGTGCTTAATCAATTGCATAATTTTGACTGTGCTCACACTTTGTAGAAAGACTTACAGAAAAGATATCCCGACTATTCATTGAAAAATCTTGAGATCATTTTCAATAAATACATTGCCTTTCACAAAATTAAGCCAACCGATCCTAATTTTGATAAATGTCTTTTTGAGCTTCGTGACCTCATGCGTGCTAAAGGAGATGTCATTACGATTAACAATTTCATTGCTGAAGCCATTTGAACGCATAAAAATGAACATTGTCATAGTCAAAAATCTAATCAAATTCTTGTTTCTTATGACGAGGATATTTTGTCCGATGATGAAAATGTGGAGCATAGATACTATGATGAACATGAAGAGTTTGACATCGAGTATGAGAAGACCATGAGGAACCTTAGTATTATGGCTAACCATAGAGACTACATGGCCAGTGGAAAGGAGTGGGTTCTCGATAGTGGATGCATCGATCAGATGACCGACGATAAAGATATGTTCCATGAGGTCACACCAAACCGTGGACCTCGATGGTATGTGACTTTTGGAGACAACTCCAAGGGTATGGTACTTGGTCTTGGTAAGGTGGCCTTATCTCATGATAGTTCCATTCAAAATGTCATGCTTGTTGAATCTTCTTTCCGTATCTACACTAGCACACTTTGGTTTCGATGTGCTATTTACGAAAGTTGACTCCCAAGTGTTCCGTAGTGACAATTATAACATGGGTCTCTACTGGTTTCTATAGAGGTCATCTATACATTGTTGATTTCACTAAAAAATCCAAACCCCGTACATTTCTTATTGCTAAATCTTCTAAAGGTTGGTTATGGCATAGAAGGTTAGGACATGTAGGTATGCGTAACCTTGAAAAGATTATAAAGGTGATCATATTCTTGGTGTTAGAGATGTTATCTTTGACAAAGATAGACTTTGTAGTGCTTGTCAAGAAGGGAAGCAAGTTGGTGGAAGTCATCCCGTGAAAAACATCATGACTACAAGAAGTCCACTCGAGATGCTTCACATGGATCTTTTTAGTCCCAATGCTTACAAGAGCCTCGGTGGAAATTCTTATGATCTAGTCATCGTTGATGATTTTCCATATTTACATGGGTATACTTTCTTGATGATAAGTCGCAGGTACAACAGATCTTCAAGAATTTCGCTCGCAAAGCTCAAAATCAATTTGCAGTGAAGATCAAGAAAATTTGGAGCGACAACAGAATAGAGTTGAAGAACACCAATGTGGATACTTTTCTTGATGAAGAAGGTATCTCACTCGAGTTCTCGTCAATGTACACACCTCAACAAAATGGAGTTGTTTAGAGGAAGAACCGGACACTCATAGAGATGGCCAGAACAATGCTTGACGAATACAAGACGACAAGAAACTTTTGGGCAGAAGTCCTGGAAATAGCTTGCCATGCCATAAACCGAGTCTACTTACACAAGCTTCTTAGTAAAATGACATACGAGCTACTCACCGGTAACAGACCCCAAGTTGGATACTTTTGTGTATTCGGCTCTAAGTGCTACATTCTTGATAAGCATCATCGTGCTAAATTTGCTCCCAAATCTCATGAAGGTTTCCTACATGGTTACGGATCGAACTCTCACACTTACCATGTCTACAACAGTTTGACTCGAAAAGTTGAAGAGATGGTAGATGTGAAATTTTATGAATCTAATGGTTTGCAATTTGAACAATTGCCAAATGATTCAGGAGATAAGGAACCTTCGAAGCCATACAAGATTTACGTATCAAAAAGATTCATCCCATGGAGGTGAAGGAAAATCCTTCATCAACGCACGTGGAAGCCCCTACTTCGCGTCAAAGCGAACAAAAAAACAATATGGAGGCTCCCTTACTTCGTGGTACACGACACGATGAAAAAGAAGAAGAAGTACATCATGATGATCTGCCTCAACCTTCCTCAACACCACCTCAAGGAGTTGGCACCGCCGACGACAACGTACAAGATGATGATGATAAAGAAGCTCCACCATTCAACAAGACAAAGCTGTCACGAGTTCGAGCAAGAGTGGACGAAGATCCGCTGAATCAAATCTTTGGTAACATACAAACCGAGAGAATCACTCGCTCTAAATCTCGTTTAGCTAACTTTTGCGAGCATTATTCTTCATCTCCAACATTGAGCCATTGAAGGTAGAAGAATCACTTCAAGATGCAGATTGGGTGAACGCCATGCACGAAGAGCTACACAACTTCGAGACAAATCAAGTGTGGACACTTGTTGAAAATCCCGAGGGCGAGCAAAACATCATTGGTACAAGATGGGTGTTTCAGAACAGGAAAGAGGAATATGGACATTTTTTATGCAACAAGGTGTGTCTTGTAGCCCAAGGATATAGGCAATTCGAAGGTATGGACTATGGTGAGACTTGTGCCCCCATTGCTAGACTTGAAGCTATTTGCATTCTTGTCGCTTATGCTAATCACGATGATAATACTCTTTACCAAATGGATATCAAAAGTGCCTTTCTAAATGGTGAGATTGAGGAGGAGGTTTATGTCAAACAACCTCCCGGATTTTGTGAACCCTAATAAAGCTAATCATGTTTATAAATTTCGTAAAGCTTTATATGGTCTTAAACAAGCCCCTATATCTTGGTACAAATTCTAACAAATTTTTTTAATTGAAATGGGTTTCAAAATTGGTAAAATTGATGTAACTTTATTGACTAAAGGGTTAATGGTAAACTATTTGTAAGCTGAATATATGTGGATGATATTATCTTCGGTTCTACTAACCCAGATTTTAGTGAAAAGTTTGGACAATTGATGTTAGAGAAATATGAGATGTCAATGATGTGCGAGGTAATATTATTTCTCGGATTGCAAATCGAACAATCAAGAGAAGACACGTTTATCTCTCAAACCAAGTACACCAAGGACTTAATCAGGAAGTTCAATATGCAAGAGTGTAAAGGTACGAGAACCCCCGTGCCTACTAGTAGATATATTGACCTCACTAAGGAGGAAAAATTAGTTGATCAAAGAGTTTATCGATCAATAATTGGTTCATTGCTATAACTATGTGCCTCAAATCCTGATATCATGTTGATTGTTTGCATGTGTGCCCGATACCAAGTGGCACCTAAAGAGTTTCATCTATTGGCTATGAAAAGAATCATGAGATACCTAATGCATACACCGAATTTTGGCATATGGTATCCCAAGGTATCTTCTTTAATCTTGTTGGCTATTCCGACTCGGACTATGTCAGTGACAAGGTTGATAGAAAATCCACCTCGGGTACATGTCAATTTATTGGGAGATCTCTTGTGTCTTGGTCATCCAAGAAACAAAACTCGGTATCTTTATCTACTGTTGAAGCTGAATATATAGTCGCGGGATCATGTTGTGCGCAATTACTATGGATGACTCAAACTCTTAAGGATTATGGCATTCATGTTAGGAGATATACATCTTAAGCATGTTCGTACTAACAAAGAAGTAGCTGATATATTTACCAAACCACCTGATCATAAACTATTTTGTCATTTTAGAAGTTGAACATCATTGATGCTTCAAACTTGAGCTAGACTCGCTCGGGTGCATGCAAAGGCATGAGCTTGATTGATTATTCCTTGATGCTATTGTTTTGACACTATTTTATATCCTGGAAAACTATGATCCCTTGTATTGCATCTAACCTTTTGTAGTTACTTGGAAGAACTATACTTCACAATATTGCCATCAGCTCACATCAAAAGCAACGTTGACATTGTCAAGTATCAACAGCCCTTTCTTCGGAGATGGAGGAAGAAGACAATAAAATCGTATCCTTGAAAACTACATGATGATGAAATTCACTCATGTCATTTGGATATATTATGTTCTTCCTTGCATGACTAACCATTATATATGAACAATGAACCAAAACAACATGGATATCTCCCAACTCAAGATGATCTTCATCACCTTCGAGCATCCACACCAAGTTCACCTACAAGCCATGCCATTAACATCATTCGAAGGTATGTGCTCATATCCTTGATAACACTTTGCACAAAGTCATGAGGTAAAGCAACTCAAGTGATATGAATACATCAAAATCTTAATCGAAAAATGTCAACCCCATTTTTGTGCTTAATGATGAGTATGACCTATGGTCAAGCATTCTTCCTTGACTCCTCAAGTCAAATACTCTAATATAGGTGACCTAGTTACTGCCACACATCTAGATGGAGTTTCTTGTATGGTTCAAATTTGTCATTGCATACTTCCTTGGAACCATTCTATTCTCATCTATATGTATGTATATTTAAAAAAATAAAAACATAATTTCTCTTATTTTCTTTCTCTATTGGTATCTGAAGATTATAACATGTCTATTTTTAGTTCAGGAGTTGATTTTCATTGCAACTCGGTCTCACCGATCTGGGAAACTCAGTCCAATCGACTTCTCCCACAAGCCTGATTTTCATTCTCGTTTCTACCGAACCACTTTGCCATGGTGACTCCGATATTATCACTTCCTTTAATTTTCTGATATTTTCTGGATTTCTTCCTTCAGGGGAGAAAGATTTTCAATGTCCCAAGTCTCATTATCTTATCATCCCTTATTGAAAATTTTGAGAAAAAATTAAGTTTTAGCATTATTTTTCGAGGGGGAGAAAACTTCTCTAGGTGGAGAAAACTTGAGTGACCCCACATAATATAACAGGGAGAATCATCTAGGATCCCTAACATAGGGGGAGATAGTTCAAGGAGCTCTTATCCATATTAACGGGGTAACATTCAATGAACACTTTCCTACTACTTAAGGGGGAGAAATGTCAAATTCAAGGAACCCTTATCAAAGAGAGAAGTATCCAAGATCCCTTTTCTCTCAATGAGCCCTTACCCTCTGACCTGTTTGGAAATTAATGCCAAAGTAGGAGAAATATCAAAGCTTCCAATGAACCTATATAAAGGAGGGAAATATGACCAATAAGCTTACACAAACGAGGGAGAAATATCAATGATGGGAGATATATGTTCCTAAACGAAGGTCTACCTAAGGGGAGATCTACCTAAGGGGAGATGTATCAAACAGTACATATTAAGGGGGGAGAGACAAAATTGTTTCTATAATTGCTATACATATTGGTTTGATCAGAAGATAAAACTATTGAGAGATGGAACTTGTCTTCCCTACATACTCCCAATATCTACATGTTATATATGATTCAAGGGGAGAGGAAATTCTTACATATTCATCCTTGGGCGCGCGAGCTCTAAATTCTCTTGGAGACATATCTATCATCAAATCCTGATTTCACCGTGTCTTCAATATATTGGTACTTTTGAAGCTCTTTGCATCTTTACAATAGAGTACTCTTGTGTTATCTAACATTTGTTTTCCCAAGTGTATTTCTACTACTAAGACATTCAAGAACCTCAAGGTAAGTATATGTATCATATCCTTGTTCATGATGATCTCTTGTCTCTTGCACATATTGTTTGCAAGAGTGAGTCATGAACATGGAAGTTTTTCATTCACATATGTAAGATTCATATATCCAAGATCTATGACTTGTCTTGTCCTTCTACCTTGTATGTGCCCATGCATTCCAAAGCACTTATCCTTTAAAAGGGATTGCACACATTTAGTGGGAGCTTGTACTAGTCATGTTATCTTTCAAAGCTATCATATTGTAATGCCTATAATTATTTGAATCTTTGATTGTATGTTGTCATCAATTACCAAAAAGAGGAAGATTGAAAGCACATATGCTCCCTTGGTGGTTTTGATAATTCATGACAACATACATTGCCTCTTGGACTAACACTTTTGCCTAGTATATTTCAGTTTTTGTTCAAAGAGAGATTTGGCTATAGAATTGAGTGAAGAAGCCCCTTGATGAAGGAAGGAATAGGATTGGCTAAAGCTTCAACCAATAAGACTCTTCATTATACACTTCATGAGAAATCACATTGGAGTCCATAGGAAAGCGAATACTATTAAAAGGGGATGATGTGTTATGATGAATTTGTTGCTTAAGTGCTTACAATTATCCACCAAAAATACTCAGCCAATCTTCCATAAACTATATATCTCCCAAGTCAAATATCCAAAATTGATGCCACCAACAATTTCCACTCGACCCTACCGATTTTAGACTTAGAGAGGTCCCATCCAAACCCTACGACTTCAGTGTAACCAAAACTGCATCGGTGCTACCGAGCTTAGGTGACGAACTTTCTGTTGCCTCGGTACACAAAATTGGAGTTTCCGAGTTTGTGTATCGGTGTCATTGAGTTGTGTCATCTGACTATTAGTCACCTTTTCGGTGCCACCGAGTTGTGTATATCGGTTCCACCAAGATTCAAAGTTGCCTCCTTTTGAGCAAGTCGGTACTACCGAGATTGTAACTTCGGTGTCACCTAATTGGTCAATCATGGTGTAACGGTTGGATTATGTGTGTTGCCTATATATACCCCTTCTCCTACCTCTCATTCATAGGTGAAGAACTCAGCACACACACTTCATTGCTAGAATAATTTCTTTGAGAGAGATCCACCTACTCATGTGTTGAGATCAAGAGATTTAATTCCAACCATTTGAACCTTAATTTCTAGCCTCCCCAAGTTTCTTTCCACATGATCAATCGCTCGTACCCCTGCAAAATCTGAGAGAGAGTGTTTGATTGTTGAGGAGACTATCTTTAGAAGCATAAGAGGAAGGAGTTCACCGTTCTACAACATATATTACCTTTTGGAGGGTGGTGCCTCCTAGATTGGTTAGGTGTTACTTGGGAGCCTCCTACTTTGTGTTGTGGAGTTGAACCAAGACGTTTTTGAGGGAAAGGAGATCACCTTCTTCATGATGATCTATAGTGAGTGAGGCTACTCGTGTTTGGACGGAAGTCGTGGTGGAATAGACAAGGCCGCTTCTTCGTGGACCCCTTGTTGGTGGAGCCCTCCATGTACTCTCACTGGCGTTACCCTCTTTGGGTTGAAGTCTCCACTAACATGGATGTACGATAGCGCTACCTATTGGAACCATGCCAAAAATCACCATGTGAACTTCTTCGTGTTTAATCTTCCTAAACTCTACTCCTTACTACATGTGCAAAGTCTTTACTTTTCCGCTGCCATATTTGTTGACTAGCATGTGTAGGGTGCATTAGATTTGTTAGAATCATTAAAATCTAGCAACCATTAATTTGGGAAAAGGCTTGGATTTTACTTATGCAAGTAGTGTATTAACCCCCCCCCCCCTCTCTAGACACCTCTTCTATCGATCTCACGGATAGGGGCTTAATATTTCGCCTCCCAACATACTTATCAAAAATATAATTGTCAACAATAATGAATCATTATCAAATATATTTTACTTGATATATACGATTGGATTATTCCCCGGCACATGATGCTTGCCAATTAATAGATTGAGGTTGGAATAAGAAGTTGACTCAACATGAAAAGTAAATAATATGATAGTAAATAGATTGTCCCTTCGAAGAGGGAAGCAAGGATTTGCAAAGGTGCTAGTGATCATTGTTTAAAACAGATATGAATATGTAGTTTTGGGTGGTGTGCCTTTCCTGCCGACGTTACAATAAGAGTTTTCAATATGTTCCATGCTAATCACATTATTGGTCATTCCCAAACAGAATAGAAATTTGACTCCCCTCCCTCATTCAAAGACATTCCATGGCTAGCCGTATCCACTTGTACCATCCAAATAATCAAGTGAATAAACACACATCTTGATAATAACTTGCTTAACATGGAAGATAATGACCGCTCCATTGCTCCATGAGCGGTACGAGCACACAAAGTGGATGTTTATTTGAATGTTTAGAGGTGGCACATGCAAATTTAGTTGGAATGGCAGTGACATACTATGGTAGGTATGGTGGACTCTACGGAAGAAACTTGGCTCAAGGATTTGGATGCACAAGTAGTATCTCTACCGAATACGAAGTTTAGGCAAGCAAATTGTTGCAAACAAGCACCACACATTGGAGGATCCATAACAATATAACTTGTATGCAAATATACACAAACATAACTACTATGCTGTCTTTATTGTCCAACTTCAAGTATTTGATCATGTTTGAAAATACTCAATGGCTATTCACAATGATGAAATATGTCCAAAATCATTAATGGGTATTCACAACCACGACCATGAGGGTTTTGGTAAATATAGGATTTTTCAGCATTGGAATCACGCCATATGGAGCCATGTGGGCCCCACAAGCCATTAGGACATGCCTAGAGGGTGGGTGCACCCTCTTAGCTTGTGTCGCATAGGTGGCTCCCCTTTGAGTGTTTTTCATTCCAATATTTCCTATTTTCTATAGAAAAATCATAGAAAGAGTTTTGGGCGATTCTGAGAAATTTTATTTCTAGCACGAAAACGATACCACGGTAATTCCGTTGAAAAGAGCGTTAGTCCGGGTTAGTTATAAATAAATCACAAAAAGGTGAATCAAAGGCATATAAAAATATTGTAAACATAGGTAAATATGGTGGGAATACTTCATAAATTATTGATACATTGCAGACGTATCACATAACCGTACACGAACAAGCATACCTAACCTAGCAGTGCACGTGTGAGTCATTAATGTATGTAGATGAGTCATATAAACTACATGGACTACATTACACCGCGTGACATTTCTATCATCAACTTGTGTAGACGAGTCATTGCAAACTTCGGGAACTCCATTACACCATGTGGCATTTCCCCATAGGGATAGACATAACAGCAAAGAAGGATACATGTCCGTCAATCAACGTGTCTGGAGCAGTAGCAAGCTACCATGGCTCGATGGAAGCACAAAGATGCATTTCCCAATAAAGAAGGCTACCATAGGCACACAACTAGGTGTCAAATCACAGACATACAATGCATTTCAAAACATACATGCAATATGAATATTATGTATAGATACAACATGGCATCACAACATAACTCTATGACTCAAGTATTTATTAAAGACTCATAAGAGCCAAGATAGTGTGATATTACAAACAAGGGTCACATGACCCAACACTCAAAGTCATACAAGCAACAAGAAGAAGCACAACATGTCTGAGTATAGACATCTAGTAAAAGTGGCTAGAGGAGCCTGAAAATCTACAATGACCCTACTATAGGAGCTCGACCTCGGTGTGGGATTATCAAGCTAAATTGGCAACATCGAACTTCACATAGAAACCAATAGTGAAACTAAGATATCTTATCAAAAACATAAATTAAGCAACTGTTAGTAGAAAGGTACTCATCAAGACTTACATCAGGTCTAACTACATATGCATCAATATCGACAAAGGGGGATGTGGAGTTTATTACATCAAGCGAGCTTTGACTCTTGGTTGACCTACACTATGTCTAAAAGTAGTATCTTTGGAGTAAGAGAGCGCACACGAGTCCACATATTCACCACATCACTACACCACTATGGATACGCTCCCATCTCCCTACGAGAAGGCCATCCATAGCACACACACTTATCTTTTGCATTTTAGCGTATCCATTTCAAGTTTTCTAGGAACAATATAACCTTTCCAAGTAGTCCTTATCCGAGGACGCTGTTATTCGAACATAGTAGTTAACCCTGCAGGGGTATACTTCATCACACATGCTCTCACCATTTATCACCATATGCACGTCATGCATCTCGGCAACCTTCGAGTGGAAGCACTGGCATGGGCGTCGGCCACGATCGTTAACCACGCAAGACTCTAGTCTAGGTTTATCGCCTATTTGAGACTGAGTCCGCAAGGAAATTTGTATGAAGTTTCCCCTATGACCACAAGCTATGTGCATAGGGTTCCACAAGCCCACCATTCGGGTGCCACTTGGTACATCGTGCCACTATGCATCTACCGTACTAAAGCCCTCCCCATTGGGCAACGCTAAACACTGCCACCAACACTTGTCCTGCAGACACCAACAACTTGTTGCAATTATTAGACACATATCAAGGCGATTAATAAGTTAGGCGGGGTCATGTTTCAGGTCCCAACGTGTGGTAGTAGCTATCGTGGATCACAAACACAAAACTCAGTTCTTAAGGATGGTACTAATGAGACAACCCGCCATGTACTCCTGCATGGCCTCTCATCGCTATCTTTACCAAATTGGATTCACACACTTAGCTCTCACATAGCAGGACATGAACATATCCGTTCCGATTCATTGCCCAGATGGATCAAATCCGACAAAAATCTAAGGATAGCACAGATAGTAAAAAATCATGGCTGAATAAGCACAACAAGGCTCAAGAAGTTTGTACTCGTGCTAAGAGGTCTCAACTATTTACTCTGACAAAGACATGTCATGCAGAGGACTGTGTTCAACTACCGAGAACATGGAACAATTCAATCGTTCTTGTCCCAATGTAGTAAAAGAGAGCAGGCGCGAGAGAGTAAGTTTATATAAGTATGATCAAGGGGGGTTGCTTGCTTGGAAATTCAGAAGATGAAATCCTCTTCATTAGTGACATCAATCCCAATGTTGGTATAATGTCAACGAGAGGGAAGAAACATCTGCAAACAGAAAAGGGAAGAACATTTGATTCACGGTAATGCTACACTATGATGCATGATCATGACATGGCAATATGATGTTGTTTGAGCTAATGCATTTAGCAACAAGATTAAATGAAGTTGGTTTGAACCAAAGATTCAAATTCAAACTTCACATGTGGTTATTAATGTCATTCAAATGATTTTTCCTAAACAAAGGACATAAGTTCCTCTAGCATGCATGAAAATGCTAGAAAGGTATTCACTTGATTTTTCTTATCATCATTCCTAGATAAATTATTTTCATCCGAGTTATAGATTATTTTATATGAATTTTAGAAGTTTAAAACATTTTTTGAAATAAATAAATTAATTAAGACTTTTTTAAAATTCCAAAAATGAATTACTGTGTCACCATCACGCTAGGTTGGCATGATGGTCGAGGTCAAACCGCGCAAGTGGTGCCCACTAGTCAGCGACTCGGGGTGAGGTTGAGAGGCTGACGTGTGGGACCGGGTCAACGCCGACGTGGTCAGGTCAAATTTATTGGTACGGTCTACACATGAGTGGATATTCTAACTAAAAGTGGTAATTAACACTTATTTTGTACTAATCTAAAATTAATATGGCCTTGGCCCACATGTCATAGACTCAGAAGAGTCTAACAATGGTCAAACAGGGTGGGCATAGGAAACATAGCTCCACGCGAGATTCACCATGAGGATGGAACCATTGGGAAGCTAGGCCTCGTCCACGTTGACTGCCGGCGAAACAGGACCAAATGGTCACCGAAGATGGCAACAATGACCAAAACAGTGGCGCCCAGAGCACGGGCAGTATCGGCCACTTTCTTCATGGCACAACGGGGCAAACTAGAGGGTGTGTTTGTTTCTTGGGAGAAACGCGGGCATGGTGATATATTGGAGCACGAGCTACCGTGTCTATATCGACGTTGATGTCATTGCCGGTGGTGGGGAGGTCTCAGTAAGGACAGCTAGCGTTGTTAGGGAAGCGGGCGAGCGCAGGTAGAGAGGGGAAACGTTGGCGAGCTCATTTGGAGTCTAATGTAGGGCTCAGTGGGATAGGGGACGACAGTTGGGTGACGAATCAAACGACAACATTCATTGGTTGTGGCCGAGGAAGATAGCCGCGTTGGTGCAGAATCAGGTCGACCGATGTCTCGTGGCTCGTCAGTAACAAAGAGTACGATGTGACAGTTATTTTGGACACGTCGGAGAGGTGAGGGGTGGCAGCGGTTGTGGATTCTACGATGGTGCGTCCATGGCGGTTTCGACCATGGTGTCTAGAGCAAGTAAAGGGCAACGGGAAGTGAGAGTAGGCTGGGGAGATGCATGCTGCGCCGCAGGGTCTATCCGCAGCATCGACGTGGCGAGGGAGGCACGCGCGCAGGTGCGTTGTGGATGCTCACGTCGGGCACCTTGCTCGGCCTTGGTGGGCCGAGCCAGCTACACTAATGGGCTTCTTAGGTGAGTCCATCCATTATTCATTTTCTGCTATTTTCTTATATTTTAAACTATTTTCCATTGTTTTTCAAATTCAGACAAATTCAAAACAAGTGTCATATTTTTCTCTAAATATATTTATGTTGTTGAATGGATTATTCCAAATGCACATAAAATGTTTCAGGGTATTTGAAACAATATTCCATACATATAATGAATATAAATTCAAATTCAATATAATATTGATTTAAATTCAAAGAAGAAGTATCCCTTTAAAAATGCTCAATATTTTTTGTTTGGATCGAAACCCTTACCCAAATCGTGAAACACTGATAATGACATTTTGGGTTTACTATGTACAATTTGTAGGGTTCTTTGCCCCTTTGTTTAAATTTTGAGGCTGCAATTTTCCTCAATTTAATTTTACTGAATTTAACATGATGCATGATGATCAATGATGCAACTAATTACAAGCATTATTCTAGGACTGTGACAACTCACTCCACTAAACAAGAATCTCGTCTCAAGATTCACGCGTAGGGTAAGAGAATAGAGGGAACAGTAGCTATCATAATCTTCATGATCTAATTGCCCTCCTCGAAGATGTTGACTCATAGCACCATGTTGATCTTGACATCTTTTTCTTGGAGATCTTCATCCAACACGATGATGATAAGAAAGGAAACTCTACAAGAATCGATCTTCATGAAGATCCATCAACTCATTATTAACTCATAGGATGAGACCTAAGAATCTTGAGCTCAGACAGAAAGCACATATTAGGGGAACAGAAAGAGCAGAAGACAAAGCTTCGATTTGGTAGGCAACAATTCCACATTTAATACACATGACTAAAATGTTTCAAAGTAGCAAGGAGTTAAGTTTCCCTTGATACCAAAATGATACGTCTTAGGGGAGGTGACTGATGACACACAAGTAGAGGGGATCTATCATAGTCCTTTCGATAAGTAAGAGTGTCGAACCCAACGAGGAGCAGAAGGATCTGACAAGTGGTTTTCAGCAGGGTAATATCTGTAAGCACTGAAATTATCGGTAACAAGTAGTTGTGTGATGAGATGATTCGTAGCAAGTAGCAAGTAACAAAAGTAACAACGGTGCAGCAAAGTGGCCCAATCCCTTTTGTAGCAAGGGACAAGCCTGGACAAAGTCTTGTAGGAGATCAAATGCTCCTGAGGACACATGGGAATTTCTGTCAAGCTAGTTTTCATCATGTTCATATGATTCGCGTTCGTTACTTTGATAGTTTGATATGTGGGTGGACCGGCGCTTGGGTACTGCCCGTACTTGGACAAGCATCCCACTTATGGTTAACCCCTCTCGCAAGCATCCGCAACTGCGAAAGAAGAATTAAGACAAAGTCTAACCATTGCATTGAACTTGTGGATCCAAATCAGCCCCTTACGAAGCAACGCATAAACTAGGGTTTAAGCTTCTTTCACTCTAGCAACCCATCATCTACTTACTACTTCCCAATGCCTTCCTCTAGGCCCAAATAATTGTGAAGTGTTATGTAGTAAACGTTCACTTAACACCACTAGAGGAAAAACAACATACAACACATCAAATTATTGAACGAATACCAAGTTCACATGACTACTTATAACATGACTTATCCCATTTTCTCAGGAACAAAAGTAGCTACTCACAAAGCATAATCATAATCATGACCAGAGAGGTAATGAGTAGCATCAAGGATATGAACATATAATGTTCCACCAAGTAATCCAACTAGCATCAACTACAAAGAGTAATTAACACTACTAGCAACCTTACAAGTACCAATCGGAGTCGCGAGACGGAGATTGGTTACAAGAGATGAACTAGGGTTTGGAGATGAAATAGTGCTGATGAAGATGTTGATGGTCATGTGTCCCCTCCGATGAGAGGAGTGTTGGTGATGACGATGGCAATGATTTCGCCTTCCGGGAGGGAAGTTTCCCCGACAGGATCATCCTGCCGGAGCTCTAGATTGGTTCTGATCAAGTTCCGCCTCGTGGCAGCGGCGGATCCTCTGAAAAGCCCCCTCCTGATTTTTCCAGACCGAAACCCTTCTTGTAGCAAAAGGGGGGAGCCAGAGGGCCAAGTGGGAGCCCATGAGCCCCCTGGGCGTGGCCAGGGGGGGCGCGCCTAGCAGGCTTGTGGCCTCCTGCTAGCGCCCCTCTGGCACTTCTTCGGCCCAGTATTTTTTATAAATCCCAGAAAAAATCCATGTTGATTTTCACGGCTTTTGTAGTTGCGCAGAATAGGTATCTCAAACTTCCTCCTTTTTCAGGCCAGAATTCCAGCTTCTGGCATTCTCCCTCTTCATGTAAACCTTGCAATATAAGAGAGAAAAGTCATAAGTATTGTACCGTGAAGTGTAATAACAGCCCAAAAAGCGATAAATATCAACATGAAAGCATGATGCAAAATGGACGTATCAACTCCCCCAAGCTTAGACCTAGCTTGTCCTCAAGCGAAAGCCGAGATCAATAAATATGCCCACATGTTTAGAGAGAGAGGTGTCGACAAAGCAAGATACGAACATGCAGGCATCATGATCATGATCAGAACAACAATACCATCATATCATATCTTATGCTGAAGTGACAATTCCTTCGCAAAGTAAAGTATGGATCAAGAACCTTACCGAGAGATAGCAACCGATAGCATTTAGTCATTGGAGCAATTACAATTTATCACAACATCAAAAAGAGTCAAATAAGAGCTTGTAAAGCAAATCCACATACTCAATCATCTTTTCGTTCTCTGGCTCATGAGATCAAAGTTTCAGTTGGACACAAAGAAAGATAGGGGCTCATGAGATCAAAGTTTCGCCTCCCAACCATTTACCTCAAGGGTAATGTCAACAATAATAATTCATGAATACTTTCCCCCAAGCATATGACGTTAGCCAAGACAAAGGCGAAACAAGGATTTGGTGAAGATCACCATGACTCTTTCAAGGGCAAAAACTAAAGGTACAAGATAGGCCCTTCGCAGAGGGAAGCCGAGGTTGTCATGCGCTTTTGAGGTTTGGATGCGTGTCCTCTTAGTATGGAGGAACGTCACTTTATATTGCCTCGTGTGATAAAGAACTTTATTATGCACTGTGTCGCTTTTATGTCTTCCTCATCACAGGTTCGTACAAAGCTTATTTTCCACACACTAATAGATCATACATATTACGGAGCAATTTTTATTGCTTGCACCGATGACAACTTACTTGAAGGATCTTATTTAATCCATAGGTAGGGATGGTGGACTCTCATGGAAAAACTTGGTTCAAGGTTTATGGATGCACAAGTAGTATCTCTACTTGGTGCGGGAGTTTTGGCTAATATGAGGTGGAAGCAAGCGTCACATGCTAAGGGATCTCTAGTCATATAACATTGTTCGGAACAAAGCAAACACAATTCATTATGTTGTCTTCCTTGTCCAACATCTACTTCTAAGCATTCAATAGTTTAGTGAGTGTTCACAATCATGGATGGTGTCAAAGATGATATATTTATATGTGAACCTCTCCTTCTTCGTCACTTCCAATTAATTGCCACAATGACCAAGGTCTACTTTTGTCTACCCTCAACAAGTTTTAATCAACATTATATTTATATGTGAAGCCATCACTTCCCATAAGATCATTGCATGATCTTTTCATGATTTTGTTCTTTTCTCATTCTTTTGATCATGGCATGAGGCAAGGCCCTTAACTAATACACTCTTTATTATATGGCTCACTAGCTCGAATACATCGGGGGTGACACAAAGCAAAACTCAAAACTAAAACTCTAAGACCTTTAATCTACTAGAGAAAGATAAAACGAGAAAGGAACAAACTAAAACAAAGGTAATGGCAAAAGATGTGATGGTGATACGATACCGGGGCAACTCCCCCAAGCTTGGCACAAGCCAAGGGGATTCCCCATACCCATGCTTAGTTGTCTTCCTTTGGAGGTGATGGTGATGGCGTTGTTTTGTCCTTTGATTCCAAGAGGGCCATCAGTCTTTGATTTATACCTTGGAGATCTGTGATATGTTTCTCTAGCAAAACAACTTCACGAGTGAGATAAGTATTGCGAGCACGAGTTTTTTCACAAAACCTCAAGAGTTCAATCAAGGATGGAGACAGTAGGTGGAGGTAGGGTTGGCGGAAATCCACTTCTTCAACTTCTTCCTTGTTCAACACAGATTGTACTTCGTCCCACGCCTGATTCCTCTCCTTAGTATGCCCTTGGCTTCCGTGACTTCCACTCTTTTTAGATCAGCATCTACTTCTTCATAGACTTGAGGGAAATTTTTCTCCCCGACAGATTCCTGAGACGGCATCCTTGCTCTAAATCTGCGGCAGAAAACATGCACGAAACGAAAACAGAGGAAATTTGCGTGATAGGAGGATCAGACCTTTCGGAAGAATATATAATGATTTTTTCCAGACTAGAAGGAGTACTCCACAAGAAAACGGAGTCCGGGAGGCACACGAGGTGGCCACAAGCCCCCTAGGCGCGGCCAGGTGGGTGGCCCATGCCTGGCAGGCTTGTCGCCTCTTCGTGCGCTTTCCGGACTACTTCAAATTTTTCTATTTTTCTAAATATTCGAAAACAAAGAAAAATTCCTACTGGAAAAGTTTTGGATTCTGTTTACTTACCAAAACACATACCTCTTCCTTTTCGGAGTCTGAAACACGCTGATAAATATCCCTTAGGTATTCCTCCGAAGTTATGGTATTGATAATATTGCTTTCAACATTTATGGGAGTACGTGAGATATAATGCTTGATTCTCTGCCCATTTACCACTCTCGGACAATTACCTTCCGTGTTGTTGATCTTGATACCACCGGAACGATATACTTCCTCAACAATGTAAGGACCTTCCCATTTAGAGAGAAGCTTGCCTGCAAAAAATCTTAAACGAGAATTATAGAGCAAGACATAATCACCTACATTGAACTCACGCTTTTGTATCCTTTTATCATGACACCTCTTAACCTTTTCTTTGAACAACTTGGCATTCTCATATGCCTGAGTTCTCCATTCATTAAGCGAGCTAATGTCAAATAACCTCTTCTCACCAGCAAGTTTGAATTCAAAGTTGAGCTCCTTGATTGCCCAATAAGCCTTATGCTCTAGCTCAAGAGGTAAATGACATGCTTTACCGTACACCATTTTGTACGGGGACATGCCCATGGGATTCTATAGGCAGTTCTATAAGCCCAAAGTGCATCATCGAGCTTCTTAGACAAATTCTTTCTAGACCTGTTGGCAGTCTTTTGCAGAATGAGTTTAATCTCTCTATTGCTTAGCTCTACTTGACCACTGGACTGAGGGTGATAGGGAGACGCAATTCTACGGTTGACATCGTACTTAGCAAGCGTTTTACGGAAAGCACCATGAATGAAATGTGAACCACCGTCGGTCATTAGATATCTAGGGACTCCAAATCTAGGGAAAATAACTTCTTTAAGCATCCTGATAGAAGTGTTGTGATCAGCACTACTGGTTGGGATAGCTTCTACCCACTTAGTGACGTAATCAACATCAACTAGGATATGAGTATACCCATTGGATTTTGGAAAAGGTCCCATATAATCAAAGCCCCAAACATCAAATGGTTCAATGACAAGTGAATAATTCATAGGCATTTCCTGACGTTTACCGATATTACCTATTATTTCACATTCGTGACAAGACAAGACAAACTTACGGGCATCCTTGAAGAGAGTTGGCCAATAGAAACCTGATTGCAATACCTTGTGTGCAGTTCTATCTCCCGCATGGTGTCCTCCGTAGGCCTCGGAGTGACACTTCTGTAGGATCTGTCCCTGTTCATGTTCAGGTACACAACGCCTAATAACACCATCTACTCCTTCCTTATAAAGGTGAGGATCATCCCAAAAGTAATGTCTCAAGTCAATGAAGAATTTCTTCTTTTGCTGGTATGTGAAACTAGGTGGTATATATTTGGCAACGATATAGTTTGCATAATCAGCATACCCACGGTGCACTACGTGAAGTATTGATGACATTCAGTTGCTCATCAGGAAAGCTATCATCAATAGGTTGTGGGTCATCAAGAACATTGTCCAACCTAGACAAGTTATCTGCTACTGGGTTATCAGCACCCTTCCTGTCAACAACATGCAAATCAAATTCTTGTAGCAAGAGAACCCATCTGATAAGTATAGGTTTAGCGTCTTTCTTCTCCATTAGGTACTTCATAGCAGCGTGATCAGTGTGAATAGTGACTTTGGAATCAACTATGTAAGACCTGAACTTTTCACATGCAAACAGGACTGCTAAAAATTCCTTTTCCATAGTAGCATAGTTTCTTTGGGAATTGTCTAGAGTTTTACTAGCATAGTGAATAACATTCAACTTATTATCAACTCTTTTCCCTAGGACATCACCAATATCATAATCACTAGCATCACACATGATTTCAAAAGGTAAGTTCCAATCAGGTGGTTGAACAATAGGTGCAGTTATCAAGGCCTTCTTAAGTATTTCGAAGGCTTCCTCACAATCATCGTCAAAAACAAAAGGAATATCCTTTTGCAAGAGATTGGTAAGAGGCCTAGAAATCTTAGGGAAGTCTTTAATGAACCTCCTATAGAAACGAGCATGACGAAGGAAACTTCTTATACCTTTGATATCTGTGGGCTATGGCATTTTCTCGATTGCATCAACCTTAGCCTTATCGACTTCAATACCTCTTTCAGAAATTTTATGACCTAAGCCGAAGCCTTCATTAACCATAAAGTGGCACTTCTCCCAATTCAAGACAAGACTGGTGTCTTTACATCTCTGCAAGACCCTATCAAGGTTGCTGAGGCAATCATCAAAAGAAGACCCATAGGCGGAGAAGTCATCCATGAAAACCTCGACAATCTTTTCACAAAAGTCAGAGAATATAGCCATCATACATCTTTCAAAGGTGGCAGGTGCATTACATAAGCCAAAAGGCATACGTCTATAAGCAAAGGTACCGAAATGGCAGGTGAAAGTAGTTTTATCCTGATCAGATTGTGCAAGAGGTATTTGGGAGAAACCAGAATAACCGCCTAGAAAGAAGAAGTGTGTGTGGTTAGACAGTCTTTCTAGCATTTGGTCGATAAAAGGCAATGGGTAATGATCTTTCCTAGTGGCTTTATTCAATTTCCTAAAATTGATCACCATCGTATAGCCAGTAATAATCCTCTATGGGATCAATTCATCCTTATCATTAGGGACAACGGTAATACCTCCCTTCTTAGGGACGCAATGCACCGGACTCACCCAATCACTATGAGCAACAAGATAGATAATACCTGCTTCCAGGAGCTTTAGTATTTCTTTTTTTACTACCTCTTTCATCTTAGGATTTAATCTTCGTTGATGATCAGCAACTGGCTTGGAATCAGGATCAATTTTAATCTTGTGCTGGCATAGAGTGGGACTAATGCCCTTAAGATCATCAAGAGTATATCCAATAGCAGCACGGTGCTTCCTCAGAGTTTTTAATAACTTCTTTTCTTCATGCTCTGAGAGGCTAGCACTAATAATAACAGGATATATCTCTTCTTCTTCAAGATAAACATACTTAAGAGTATGAGGCAACTATTTAAGCTCGAACACAGGATCACCCTTTGGTGGGGGTGGATCCCCAAGCAGTTCAACAGGCGGGTTATTCTTAAGGGTAGGATATTGTTCTAAGACAACTCTATCTATCTCACCCATATGCATATCATTTTCATGCTCAAGCAAGTATTGATCTACCAATAGTTTCAATAGGAGGCACGACAATAGAGGCTAAGGCAATAGTTTCATCCTTACTAGGCATCTCTTTTTCATGAGGTTGTCTACCAAACATGGAGAAATTGAACTCATGTGACACACCTTCAAAGCCAACAGTGACAGTTTGCTTCTCACAGTCAATATGCGCATTGACAGTATTGAGAGAAGGTCTGCCAAATATGATGGGACAAAAGCTATCTTGTGTGGTAGCAAGAACCATGAAATCAGCAGGATACTTCATTTTACCACACAAGACTACAACATCCCTAACAATTCCCACAGGGCAGATAGTATCTCTATTGGCAAGCTGAAAAGTGACATCAATAGGCTCTATCTCAATAGGTGCAATCTCGTCATTAATTTCATCATATAAGGATTGAGGTATTGCACTAACACCAGCACCCACGTCACATAAACCATGATAACAATGGTCTCCTATCTTCACAGAAACAACAGGCGTGCCAACAACAGGCCTATGTTTTTCTCTAGCTAGTGGTTTAGCATTTCTAGCAGCATCTTCACAAAAGTGAATATCATGGCCATAAACATTGTCCGACAGGAGATCTTTGATAATAGCAATGCTAGGTTCAACTCCAATTTTCTCACGGGGTGTAGGTGTTCTAATGTAGCCTCTACGTATCACAATTGAAGCTTTAGAATGATCCTTTATCCTAACAGGGAAAGGTGGTTTCTCAATGTAAGCACTGGGAACAATAGGATCATTATAGGGAATGACTTTCTCTTCAACTGGAATGGGTTTAACTACATTGACTTATAAGGGAGGATGATATTTAAACCACTTCTCTTTGGGGAGATCAATATGACAGCAAATGATTCACACAATGAAGCTAGTATCTCAGTGTCAAGTCCATACTTAGCGCTAAAATCACAAAAAGTATTTGTTTCAACAAAGGATTTGAAGCAATCAAACTTGAAATTCATACCTGACTCCTTACCTTCATCAAGCTCCCAATCTTCAGAGTTGCGTCTAATTCTCTCCAATAAATTCCATCTAAAGTCAATATCTCTCTTCATAAAAGAACCGGTACAAGAAGTGTCAAGCATGGTGCGATCATCATGAGAAAGCCGAGCATAGAAGTTCTGAATGATAATTTCTCTTGAGAGCTCATGGTTGGGGCATGAATATAACATTGATTTAAGCCTCCCCCAAGCTTGAGCGATGCTTTCTCTGTCACGAGGCCAAAAATTATAAATATAATTCCGATCACGATGTACTACATGCATAGGATAAAACTTTTGATGAAATTCCAATTTCAACCGATTGTAGTTCCATGATCCAGTATCATCACATAGCCTATACCATGTCAACGCCTTATCGGTGAAAGATAAGGGAAAGACCTTCTTCTTGAGATGATCCTCGGGCAAACCTGCAAGCTTAGATAAACCACAAACTTCATCTACATACATTAGATGCAAGTCGGGATGTGATGTTCCATCTCCTGTAAAACGATTAGCCAGCAGTTTCTCAAGCATACCCGAAGGAAATTCATAGCAAATATTTTCAGTAGGTGCAGCAGGTTGAGGAGCAACTCTTTGTGCTGCCGTTCGAGGTGAAGATACCATGATCAAGCCCCTCAAAGGATTAGTTTCCATAGTGACAAGTGACAATAAATTTCAGCACACTATATAAATGTTTCCTTACCAAATTCCACTTACGAAAGGTACTTCACTCCCCGGCAAAGGCGCCAGAAAAGAGTCTTGATGACCCAAAAGTATAGGGGATCTATCGTAGTCCTTTCGATAAGTAAGAGTGTCGAACCCAACGAGGAGCAGAAGGATCTCACAAGTGGTTTTCAGCAAGGTAATATCTGCAAGCACTGAAATTATCGGTAACAAGTAGTTGTTTGGTGAGATGATTTGTAGCAAGTAGCAAGTAAGAAAAGTAACAACGATGCAGCAAAGTGGCCCAATCCCTTTGTAGCAAGGGACAAGCCTGGACAAAGTCTTATAGGAGGTAAAATGCTCCCGAGGACACATGGGAATTTCTGTCAAGCTAGTTTTCATCATTCTCATATGATTCATGTCCGTTACTTTGATAGTTTGATATGTGGGTGGACCGGCGCTTGGGTACTGCCCTTACTTGGACAAGCATCCCACTTATGGTTAACCCCTCTCGCAACCATCTGCAACTACGAAGCAACACATAAACTAGGTTTAAGCTTCTGTCACTCTAGCAACCCATCATCTACTTACTACTTCCCAATGCCTTCCTCTAGGCCCAAATAATGGTGAAGTGTTATGTAGTCGACGTTCACATAACACCACTAGAGGAAAAACAACATCCAACAAATAAAATTATCGAACGAATAACAAATTCACATGACTACTTATAGCATGACTTATCCCATGTCCTCAGGAACAAAAGTAACTACTCACAAGGCATAATCATAATCATGACCAGAGAGGTAATGAGTAGCATCAAGGATCTGAACATATAATCTTCCACCAAGTAATCCAACTAGCATCAACTACAAGGTGTACACTACTAGCAACCTTAGAAGTACCAATCGGAGTCGCGGGACGGAGATTGGTTACAAGAGATGAACTAGGATTTGGAGATGAGATGGTGCTGATGAAGATGTTGATGGTGATGAGTCCCCTCCGATGAGAGGAGTGTTGGTGATGACGATGGCAACGATTTCCCCCTCCGGGAGGGAAGTTTCCCCGGCATGATCGTCCTACCGGAGCTCGAGATTGGTTCTCCTCAAGTTCTGCCTCGTGGCGGCGAAGAATCCTCCAAAAAGCCCCCTCCTGATTTTTTCCAGACCGAAACCCTTCTTGTATCAAAAGGTGGGAGCCAGAGGGCCAAGTGGGAGCTCACAAGCCCCCTAGGCGCGGCCAGGGGGGCGCCTAGCAGTCATGTTGCCTCCTGCTGGTGCCCCTCTAGCACTTCTTCGACCCAGTATTTTTTTTAAATCCCAAAATAATCCACGTTGATTTTCAGGGCTTTTGGAGTTGCGCAGAATAGGTATCTCAAACTTGCTCCTTTTTCAGGTCATAATTCCAGCTGCCGGCATTCTCCCTCTTCATGTAAACCTTGCAAAATAAGAGAGAAAAGGCATAATATTGTACCGTGAAGTGTAATAACAGCCCAAAAAGCGATAAATATCAACATGAAAGCATGATGCAAAATGGACGTACCAGTGACTCACAAAGTTATTCCATTAAGTGGCAAAAATAATTATTTTGATACAAAGATCATTAGAACTCTTCATACGAGGTTAAGGAAATTCACAAATTATCATTTCAAGGAATTCATAAGAATGGCATACTCAGCTTGGAATGCAAATTGGAGTTATAAGACAACTCGACAAATAGAAGGCACATTCCAATTGATACTGAGGGTATAACCCAGTATTTGAGCATGCTCTCAAGAACTTGAGCATTTCCATATTCATCAATATTTTTGCCAACACTAATGCCAAGGATTCTGGCAACACATCATGCTACCATATATGATGTATAATAATGGAGGATGCAAATGCAAAAGAAGATAACACTTTCTTAGATTTCACCTTAGCTATGCCAAGGAAATAAAATTTTGATGAACGACCGACAAACATTTAGCACTCTCCTTCTAATATTCTCCTTGATGAGATAGGTTAACCCAATTACAAATATTTTTTAGTATCTAGAACATCAAGTAGAGGTTGGACTTCGAGAACACCAGGGTCCATGAGGAACAACTTCTAAAATAAGTCATACGAAATCCTCATGGGGAGGTGGCTAATTTGCTGAATCAAGATACTACAATGATAGATCTTCCATATAAAAGTCTTAGGAAAACGTAAACTTGATGGGAACAAACACAATATATCTTGGGAAAAAATCAACCATCATATCTGCCTCAAATTTAAATCTGGTTGGTGACTGGGTACTTCAGACTCAACGTGTCTGAAAAGAAAGTTTCCAACACAAATCAACGAGACACGTTGCAAGATTCTTGGGAAATGTACTATGGGAGCCAATTCCAAAACATGAGCTGGATTGCAAGATACATGTGAACACACTGTCCAAAACAAGCATGACCACATAGAGGTGTTGCAACAAAACACTACCGAGTTCTGGGTGGGAACCATCATTGCAGATAACGAAGACGGGTGAAAGTCCGTCCGGTACCTTTAGGAAGAACACGTAACTTATTTTCCTTGAAGAAATAAATCATTGGCTTCGTGTGCTAGTGATACATATGAACTCGAGATGACTAGTCTATCAACCCATTGAATAGTTCACACATGCATGATTGGCTTGGGATGATTCCGGAGGGAACAAAATAACTTATATCGAATTCACGATGGCAACTTGCATAAAGTACACGTGAGTTATAGGAAGTCACTTCCTTCATGAAAGGCATACACTTCATGAGCTAACATGAAGATGATGATTTAATAAAGTTTCCAACATTAGCTTCATGTTTACCATGAACCATGGAACAAATAAAAATGTTGCCGATGGGCTCAACAACAGTTCAGTAAGATATCCATGTAGATGGAATTCCACAACTATGTGAGAAATATAATAGAATTGGTTATAGCAAAAGATATAGTGATGCAAGATCGAGGACTATCCACGGGTAAGACAAAATTACGAAGATCTTTGGTTGTGAATTTGATTCGAAGATAGCCCGTACTCAAATAAAAGTTTTGACAAGATAATAGATGCAATAGTTGATCACAAGGGTTAACCGAATATCATCTTATTTGAGCACAAAGAAACACAAACAAAGATATACCTTTCGAATGGACTAATTCATTCAAGCTTTTATCTTCCAACTCTCTAAGTTGTTGTTTGAATTAATCCAACTATTTCAGGGGTATCCAACATGATTCCTTGAGAGGTGGTGGTTTATCGCAAAAACAAATTAGTCACTGTCGGGCCCATGGGACTGGGGGTACCCACGCCCGTATGTGTGCTGCTCAAGGCGCGCCACATGCCATGGACCCAGCATGACCCGCCACCAGACTCTGCGAGCAAGGACTTCACATGGGGTCCTACCTCATGAGGCGCATGTTAGCAAATGTCACTAGGAGAAGGCGAAGCCCCCTCGCATGGGCGCTTCCCGAGGCTGCTCTTGAGGCCCTCATGGGGCGGACTAAACTAGAGTCGCTCGACGGGGCCGCAGGCTCCCACGTCGTCACGTCGGTGATGACCATCGTGCCAAGCGACACAAGAAGGCACACTAGCAGGCACAAATGAGGAGGCTTTCCTCTTATGTGCTAAGGGAGTTGGGCTACCGCCAGTTCCCAAAGTGCTCCCCAAAGGTTTCTCCTTCGATGCACGAAGACCAAGGCTGGAGGCCCACCAGGACGGAGGTCATCCGCGAGCCCACTAACGGGTCACGGCAGGTAGCTTTTGAGGCGAAGACCACTTTAGTTAGTATAAGCTGCAGTCCTGTCCCCCTTCAAACTAGCCATCGTGGTAACCCTTCAAGCCGAGTGTTTTCAGGAGAAGAGGGTTGTTGCAAGTATAAGAGAGGAGAGGCTACCATCTTAGAGGAGACTGACCGGATAGCTAGCAAGAACACCCCCCTTGTACTCTCTCACCGGGAAGCAATTTATACAAGCGTGAGTAGGGTCTTACACTGCGAAGTGGCCCAAACCTTGGTAAGCTGTCGTGTCCACTGCTCATCTTCCTTAGCTTGAGAACCTGCGCACCCCAGAGTTCAAACCCTTGGTTCCCCAGAGCAACGATCCCAACATTTGGCGTGCCTGGTAGAGGTGCTCTATTGTTCCTCAGCTTCGTCTCAACTCCAGGTCCGTCAAATTAATGGCTAACACCTGCCATGTGTGTGTCAAGCGCTGGGCGGCCCGCGTCAGCCAGACCATGCCGGTTGTCCACAACAGCGATAAAATCCGCCAACACATCAGCGAAACGACTGGCGCCGCCATCGACTTCGTTGGCCGCGAGCAGCAGGACTCATCCTGCCACCCCTGCATGCACCAGGACGGCCACACCACCACAGATTCCTCCTCCCACTCCTGCCTTAAGAACGTCAACACGCAAACTTCGCTACTCATGACACGCGATTTGCTTCGCTACATCCCGATGGATGTCGGCTACAACACCGGGATGGGCTGCATTACCAAGCTTGTCATCACCACTGGAGTGGCCCAGACACCCTCTCATTTGCTCCTCCCTCCTTCGTCTCGCGCTAGGGATGTGGCACATAGAGCACCTCCGCCACATCCCCTGCACAACGAGCCGTTCAAGCCTTGGCCCGCTAGACCAACACGGTGGAGCCTCTCCGTGGGCTCAAGATGAGGCCAGTTGCCAGGTAGTCTGCCGTACACTGCCGGATGCGTGCATGATACTCGAGGAGTAACACGAGCATCTAGAGAAGATCGTCCAGGATATCACGGTGGCTGGGTTCTAGAACTGGGCTACCCTCACGCGCGGCGTCCCCTCGAGCAACATGGGTTGCCGGGTGGTTTCGCCCGTCAAGTTCAAGCCTGAATTGCCCCCATGCTATGATGGCATCCCCGACCCCATGGACTCCCTCCAGCTCTGAGCACTAAGCACTAAGTCAGCGGGCGACGATGATAAGGTCATTGCAAACTGGTTCCCCATGGCCCTCAAGGATGGCGCGCGCTTGTGGCTCGTGAACCTACCCGAGGTATGGATCTCCTCGCGTAGCAAGTTGTGCGAGTAGTTCTTCACCAACTTCAAGGGCACGCAAGACCGGCCCCCCTTTCTATCAACGACATGCAATGCATGAAGAAGCGCCCCTAGGAGACCCTACTCAAGTACATCCAGCGCTTCAGGCAATTCCGCAAGAAGATCCCGTGTGCCTCGGACAAAGCAATCATCATGACGTTCTCCAAAGGCGTCACGGACATCCGCATGTCCGAGAAGCTTGCCATCAATGGTAGCTTGAGCATGGACCCGGAGCTATTGAACATCGCCGAAATGTGTGCCAAGGAAAAAGAAGGCCGCCTGCTCATCCACAACAACCCCGACGCCATGTCCTACGATGGCAAGGTGAAGGGGAAGGAGGTCAAGCGCAAGGGCCCCACGGTGCTCGCAACAGAGCATGTGCAAAAGTGCGACCGCGACCATGATGTGCCTGAGAAGGACCGCCGTCTACTCTGCGCCAACCACAACATGCGTATTCACAGCATCGAGGACTGTCAAGAGCTTAGGTCCCACTACGACTAGCACGTCTTCCGGCGCACAGACCGCAACGACCCTGGTACTTGCCATGGAGGTGGCCGCGGAGGTAGCAGGTGGAACATTCGTTATTGCAACCCTCACCATAGCTGGCACAAGCAGCCTCACGAGGATGCATGGCATGAATATCCCCGCGAGGAATACACCCAGGATAATGCGACTCTTCCGCCGCTACCGCCGCCGCCCAGGAGGGGCGACAACAACCAACATCAAGAGGACGTCGGGCGCTACCAGGAACCCCGCACGGTATCTTGCATCCTCAGCGGATCCCATGCCCCAGCGATGAATCGCATGTTCAAGCAATTCTACCGTGAGGTGAATGTCGCCCTCACAAGGAAGGAGGCCGCGTGCCCCCTCAAGTGGTCGCAATACGCCGTCACCTTCGATTCCAAGGACGGCCTCAAGTCCACCACCGTGGGGGGCGCGCTCCCCATGTCGTGCACCCCCACCATCACCAATATCTTGGTCACCAAGACCCTGATTGATGGAGGCGCCGGCCTCAGTGTGCTCTCTATCGAGACTTTGAGACGCTCTAGGTGCCTTACGACTAGGTGATGCCTACCAGGGCATTTTCAGGAGTGACCGACGGTTCTATTATTTCCCAGGGGCAAGTTCTCCTCCTGTCACCTTCGGCACGTGCAACAACTACCACGCCGAGCTCATTGACTTCAACATAGCGCACAATAGCATGTCGTACAATACAATTTCGGGATAACCAGCATTGGCAAAGTTCATGGTGGCGACACACCATGCTTACACACGTGTGAAGAAAAGGATGTGTCCCGTTCCCTTCAGCGCGCCTATAAAGCTACCATGACTGAGCATTCAAGGTAGCGCCCTCAAGAAATAAGCAGTTGCTGCCCGCCCCAAGCTCCGTCAACGCAAGTAATGCACGGTCGGCACCAACCTCCCACAAGCATAGGAATGCAGGCCTGGGGCTTCCATCGGACTAGGCTCGGGGGCTTCCATCTTGAAAGCGTCCGACCTGATCTGTGTGATGAGGGAGGTACTCGGGAAACGCTTGGAAGCATGCTTCATTGTGCGCCCTCGCGAGCGAGAAGTGCAGCGCCAGGCACCAGGGTCACAAGCATTCATCATCCAATATATTGACAAGATATTGGAGCTGCGTGCCATGCTCGGAGGTGCAGTCCACGACGCCCCACCAACTCGGCTGCCATCTAGAGATGAGCGACCAGGTGTGCATGTGCATAGACATCACGGGCCTCAGTAGTGGTGACAGTCAGGACCTCTTCTGGCCATCATGTGTTGGCCTAAGTAGCGGTGTCACCGCGAGCTACGCCCACATGCCCTTCAACATGGAGATCAGTGCCACCACCTTTAAAAGGCTAGGCCGGCTCACGATACCACTCGCAAGCCGTCGGGCCGTGACGAGCCCCGAAGACCTCGGGCGCACGACGACCCCTGAGCGGTGAGCCTCTGCGCTCTGCCTCGCCAAGCATCCTGACACCTTGTGACCGGCTTGATTACCTGGTGACTTTTGGTTGTTCGAATTAAGAGCGCCCATCGGGTTGTATTAACTTCGAGTTGGCAATATTTCGTCCTTGCAGCGTCCTTTCTTTTTGGTTGTGTAGCAAACCTGGTTATCTTTTGGTTGAGTTTATGTTGTTCGCCTAAATCTTATGTTTGACGTCTCATCTGTGTCTAAAATCGTCGCGCCCTCGTGATTCTCCCCTCGGTAGACTCATGACTGGGGGCTGTAGACGGCATCTGTGATTGGGTCTGTGCCTACAGCGTTGGTAAATCCAAGGGATCGAGCTCTTCCTCGCATGCTGATACTTGTTATCGTAGCACAAGGTGGGTAAGTATTTCCTTAGTAATGAAACTAAAGTTTTTAGAACCAATAGGAATACAACCTACAACAGTCTTCAGCGGCTGCACACAAAAGAACAAACAACTTGCACCCAACGCGGGCAAAAGGGTTGTGAATCCCCTTGTATTTCTTATTTGCAAGCGAGTGAGGTGTTTAGGTAATTGTCGATAGCAAGATAAAATAGAAACAAGTAAATGGCAGCAAGGTTTCGAAGGTTTTGTAAATATGTTTTGAATAGACCCGGTGGCCATGGTTTCCCTAAAGTCATCTCTCACTAAAAATAGCAAATGACGGGTAAGGAAATTATTTTTGGGGAGTTGAAAGGAAAGCAGATAGTTATGCGATATTCATGACAATTATCATGTGTATATAGGCATCACGTCCATAAAAAATAGGCCAATTCCTTCCTGCACCTATTACTATGACTCCGCTCACCGACCGCTATCTAGCATGCATCTAAAATATTAAGTAAAATTGAGTAATGCATGTAGAACAATGACATGTTGTAGACAAAGTAAACTCAATAAATATGAATAAACCCAATCATTTTATCCTTGGTACCAGCAACACAAAGACAGACCTTGTCCCCTTCTGTCACTGGATATAGAAATTTGCGAGGTTGAACCTACTACAATGCACCTCTCCCACCGAAAAAATATCTATCTAGTTGGCCAAACTATTTCGATAGATCATAGAGAATTACGAAGTTATCGTAATCATGCACGTATGAATCATATAAGTATTCAAAGAATACTCAAATATTTATGATGAATAATCTTAAAATAAACCCACGATTCATCGGATCCCAACAAATACATCCACAAAAGGAATTACATCATGTGGATCGAAGAGAAGATGCGATGATCGTTGTATTGAAGATCAAGAGAGAGAAAGAGAGATTACCATTGATGTACTAGTCGGGCTGCAAACGAGTCAAGTTTGAGCAAATTGGAGTTGGCTCAGCTCAACTCATAAAATAAGTCAAGTGAGCTCAAACTTAGTGAAGCTCAAGACCGAGCTGTAGAACATGACTCGTGCTCATCTTGAACGAAATCTAGTCGATCCAAGATAGTTTTGAGCTAAATGAGATGGTAAATTTACTAAATTTATGGTGATTATTCCAACTAGATAAGCCTCAATATGACATAAGAGAACACTAAAAAAATATTATTCCATCAAGACGATGATAATATAAATTCCTTCAAATTTCTTTGATATATTTTCTCGTAAATGAAAATCTAGTATCAAAATAAGAAATGATTAATAACAAACATATAATTGGAAAAAGAAATTATTAACCAAAGACCAGAATAAGGCCTATATCTTCTTTGCACATAATCAAGGTCCAAATAAAATGGAGAAAAATCATGTAAAACATATATATGGTAATAAATTGTCTTATTTCCACTTAATATATGACATCATCATTTAACATAATGGTATTGTGTCAATTTATCGAGCTAAAATCAAGGGAGCTAGCATTGCCTCAAAATCGACTCATTTATCACTCAAGCTACATAAAGTGTTCAAACTCAGCTTATTTTTTTTCAAGTCGATCTCGATTCGAGCTAAAACAGAGTCGATCTTGACCGGCTCACGAGCCTCGAGCTTTTCTTGCAGCCCTAGGTACTGGCTATGGATCCGTAGGTGTGTGGTGAACTACTCACACATCATCTTGAGGGTAGCAAGGTTGATGAAGAGGCCCTCCATGATCGATCCCCCTCTGGTAGGGTGCCGGAACGGAGATGCAGATGGCCTCCCATTATAACAGAGACTTGAAGTGGTGTAAAAAGTGTTTTTGGTCTCCTTCTGGGATTTTTAGGATATCTGAGAAATTATAAGCCACAGAACCTAGTCGGGAGGGCCTCGAGTGGCCCATAAGCCAACAAGGTGCCCTTAGGCCGCCCTAGGTTGGATTCTTGGGCACTCGTGTGGCCCCATCTCTCTTCAATGCTTGTTGGTCTGCTATTGGTCAGAAAAAATCTTCAAAAGGTTTCAGATAAGTTGGACTTTGTTTGGTACGGTAAACCTGCAAAGTGGAAAACTTATAGAAAAACAACAATTGACACTAGGCACTGGATCAATAGGCTAGTGATAAAAAATAATATAAATTGGTAAATAAATACCCAAATATTATTCTAGAATGATAATATATTAGAATGGAACAATCGAAAATTATAGATACGTTGGAGACATATCAAACATCCCCAAGCTTAATTCCTACTCGTAGTCGAGTAGGTAAATGATAAAAACAAAATATTTGAAGTGGCATGCTACCCGTTATGTAACCTTATGCATGTATGATCATTGAGAAACAATGAATTAACAAACATTAACACAGAAATACTTGTAAGTTAAGCAACAAAATCATTAATCTTCCAAAGTATATGATCCTCAAATATTGTTTTACCCTTATTTCATCTTATTATATTAGCAAGGCACGACTCCATCTTAACCACACAAATACAAACGTCAAGCACCACGTTGTCGAAGTCACGTAATTGGATCACACTTTTTCAATATGAATCAACCTTTTATTCTTCATGCAATACATGAGCATCAACCAATGGATATAGCATATAAGTGTAATAGAATATGGTGGTAGGTTTCAAAGTGGTAACAAGTTGAGAAGATAGTCTCACATCAGGTAGATGTACAAAGGGGATATGGATATGCCCGGTGATAGATATCGTTGCAAGGAGTAGGGATTGCATGGAAATGATGCACTAGAGGTATAAGTGTATGAAAGCTCCATTGAAGCTAAGTGGGGTCTGCATCCAACTTGCTTTCACATGAAGACCACGGGCATTTGAGGAAGCCCGTCATCGGAATATACAATCCAAGTTTATGAAAAAGTGATTTCCACAAGCATATGAATGACATAATGTGATTCTCTATATGAAATACAAGGTGTCACTTTAAGGCACAAGTGTGCTAAAGGATAGTAGAAATGTCCCTTCCATCTTTTTAACCGTTTCCTTTTTTCTCTATTCATTTATTCATCTTTTTTATGGTAGGCTCATTTGACCTCCCCCATTTTTATTTCCTCACTCATGCAATGATCTAGTAATGATGATCACCACACTTTTATTTACTTACAACTCAATATGAAAACTCATAGGACGATATGACTTTGTATGAATGCATCTAGCAGTGTACCAGGATGTGCAAAGATCTAGCATGACATGTATCAAAGATATGATGAATGGTGGCTTTTCCACAAATACTATGTCATCTCTATATGATCATTAAAGCATTTTGATGAACGAACTAGTCATGTGAAGTGACGATGGCATTTGCATGGCAAAATATCGAGGAATGGCTATGGAAATGCCATGATAAGAAGGTATGGTGGCTGTTTTGAGGAGTATATAAAAAGTCTTATGTGCAACAAAGCATGTCATGTCACGGGGTTTGGATACACTAGTGAAAGTTGCACCGATCCTCAAGGTAAGAATGGGCGATGCATGGTATCGAAGAGGCTAGCAAATATGAGGAGGTGAGATTGTGTATGTCCATGGTGTCACATTGGTAATGAAGAAATCATGTACTTATTGCAAAGTTTTATTAGTTTTATAAAAAATCAAAGTATTACTCGCATGCCCCAAGGGAGAGGGTTGGTAGGAAATAACCATTGTGCGACTCTGACTCAAAACAACACTAGGATTTCAACGAGGAATAGAAATGCTCACACATCATTGCTATGACTTTTTAATTTTTAGATGAACAAGAAGTTTCACATCTCTTAATATGAAAACCTCTCTGAATTAATAATAATATACTCACACATTTTTCATAACACCACATCAATATCACTAACCCATAATTTCTCTATATGTGCTACATGATGGTCTTAATTATCACTCATTGTCGGCGATGTTAGGTCGACACCTATGGGAATCAATGTTTCCCTTTTGATCGTAGGGCAGGGAAAGGTGACGTCAAGAGCAGAGATAACGATCCGCATCCGGCAAGACTTTTTACCCAGGTTCGGGCCTCTTACGCGTAAAACCCTACATCCTGCTTGTCTGGTTTGTATTAAGCATTTTTTTCTTGATTGTTGATGACCTTCTTCTGGGCCAATGTCCAAAGAGTCTAACCCCTTGTGAATCAGCTAAGGGCCTCCTTTTATAGGCAAAGGGATCACCAAAGTGCTTGGTGGTAGGTTCACGAGAAGTTACAATGAACCTATAGCGGTGCTTATCCATCTACCGCTGTCAGGTGCATTAAATGCACGTCATATCCTTGTCAGCGATGTGCTGGTGAAGACACGTATCCAGGCGTTTCGACACCTAGACGCTGTGATGGCGCATGCGGAATGAGATGGAACTTGGGGGGGTGGCACTATGCCGAGGGCCGTTGCCCTCCAATGCCTAGCCCCGTCATCCTGGCAAGGGAGCTTGCCGGGGCCTTCGGTTGTCATCCCGGCAAGGGAGGCTTGCCGAGGTCTTGTACCTGGTGAGTTCATCACGCCCACCAAATGGGTGTGGCCTTGGTCAGCTTCCCGGCAAGCCAGGCTTGCCGACGCCTTGATTATCTTTTCCACAAGGCAGGCTTGCCGAGGCCTCGATTATCTTGGGGGATGCATCTTGTCTGGGTCCTGCCATGTCCTGCCGGCAGCGGCTCTTTGCGCCCGTGCACAAGTCTGGGGCACTAGGGACCTCAGTCTTTAGTGCACCGACAGGAGCCCCCGGGCCTGGGCCACACACGCGTGCGAAGCGTTGTTGGGCCAGGCCCAAAGAGGTGCATGGGCCTTCATGGCTCGATCTGTTGGCGGTTGCTTTTCCCCACGCCGCGCATTGGATGCACGAAGTGGGAGGTCGTGCGCGGAGTGGCCTCTCAGTCTCGTGAAACGCCTCTGCCACGCGCGTGGCTTGCGCAGTTATGAATGGACAGGTGGCAGACGTGGCCTTAAAAGGCGTAGTAGTGGCTGGGCCCGCTAGTGCATGCATTGGTGAAGCAGGGCGGTTCCCTGTTCACCCGTGAGCTCAAGCGATTGGGCGAGGAGGGTGGTGGCTTCTGGAGTAAGGGAGGCTAGCCCCCGCGCCCCATCCTATTAAGTGGGAGGGTTTGTGAGGGGTTTTGCTCACTCAACTCCTTCTGAATCCATGAACTCCTAAACCTTGGTCTTCGGAATCTTCTTCTGTGTGCAGGTGGCACTCGACCCTAACCATGGTTAGGGGACGGGGTCAGCCACCGTCGGCCGCCAGGGCGGCGAGAGTATTCCGTTTGGATCATGCCACAGCTTCTGGGGGCACCGCGGCGGAAGACGGCCCGAGCGCCCGTGGCGGAGGAAGGGCGAGGGGTCGCGGTCGTCGTGGAGGTTGAGGCCGGGGGAGGCGGAGCGCTACTCCAGCGCATCCTCCTTCGCAGGGGCTTACTCCTGAGGCGGTACTCCATGTTTCTTTAGGGGCACCCACGTGTGCTCCTCTGTTGCTGCGAAGAGGGCTCGAGCGGCATTGAGTGCTCCGCTTCGAGCGACGGCTGCGAGGGGGACAGTAGCGGTGATGGTGCTGGGCGTACTCCCAAGCCCGGGGGAATTGAATCGGATGGCGATTCCCCGGTTGGGACTGAGTGCTTCTTGCACTGACGTGTCCCGGTCACACCAATCCCTCGCCTCGGAGGCAGGGATCTCAGCTGGATCCGTCGCCCCCTTCTCGCGGCTTGACGAGGCCGAACCCACTTCCGATGGTACAGTGCTGGCGGAGCCAGCGTGGATGTACCACGGGCCTTTCCGCGCCTTGTCTTCATGAACTGCAATTCCTCTGCGTAGGTTGATCCTCATCAAAAGACACAGTCTTTAGGTTAGGATGATAACGCTTTGTAAGGGGAGTCAAATGTATCCATTCAAATGAATGAAAAGACTGTTTTCCCTTTTTCTGATTCTGTTCTTTGTATCATTCGTCTTTGCATAATCTGGGAGCTTGCCGGCTACTACCGGCAAGGCTCCTCCCTGCGCTCAGTGCAACCATAGAAATCTCCAAGCGCAGCATGAGACGAAATTGGGTGCTACGTAGCCGCTTGCTCTGTTGGTCAGGTTTGCAACGGTTTGAAGGCGCTCTGTGGCCATTCAAGTCATTTGAAAGATTTCAAAACAAAGACAATGTGCACTGATCTTTGGAAGTCCTAGTATGCAGAAACTCCACACACAAAGATTGGAAACTTTCAAAGGGGAAGCAGAGAATCTATCTACTTCAGATCTGAATCTTAAATTTAAAAACTGATCTGCTCACGCCGAAGTTGCATGGCGCTTGAGGCTTATGCCGAGGCGTCGGAGCCCTCGGCAAGCAGGAAATCACCGCTCCCGGCGGCTTTTTCCTCCAGCAAAGTCTTCTTGCCGATGGTCCGCTACCGTCGTTTCGAAGAAAAGCTGGCTAGGGTGTAACCCCTTTGCTTTTCTCTTGCTAGGTTATGCTTGCGGAGCCCCCGAGCGCGTCTTTGGGCGATGATGCGACACTCTCAGGCGCACAACACTTGCACTAGAGTGCGCGCTGGGACTTCGGGACCGTGTGGCGCATCCTCAACGACTATGCATCACTCCGCAGAGGTGCGTCCGCCGGAGTTTGTGTCGAGGCATCTGTGAAGCGCCCAGGCACGCCCTCGACAGTTACGCGTTGGCCCCGAGCGACGCATTGGCCTGACGGCGCTGCCTTTGGAGCCTCCGCCTCCCTACCCCGCGATCATGTAGGAACATGCTCGTGTAGGCCTTGGGAAGCCGTAGCAGAATAGAGCGTCTGTCGTGGTACCCAGTTTCCGGGGGAACGCGGCGTAGCGCCCAAACTTCAAAGAATACGGGGCTGAGTTTGCTCTGATTCACGCACAACTCCGCACCCCCTACGCGGCGCACTGAAGTTGTCGGCGGTGCTGGGTCAACACCTATGGGAATCAAACGTGAAACCCTTATGGTCGTAGGGCGGGGAAAGGGGCCGTCAAGAGCAGAGCTAACGATCAGCACCCGGCAAGCCTTTTTACCCTGGTTTGGGTCGCTTACGTGAAAAACCCTACGTCCATCTTATCTGGTTTGTATTAAGCGTTTTGTTGTTGATTGTTACAGTGACTGTTGATAACCATCTTCTGGGCCAATGTCCAAAGAGTCTAACCCCTTGTGAATGAGCTAAGGGCCTCCTTCTATAGGCAAAGGGGTCACCTATAGTGCTCGGTGGTAGGTTCATGATAAGTTATAGTGAACCTAGAGCGGTGCTTATCCATCTACCGTTGTCATGTGCATTAAATGCACATCTTATCCTTGTCACCGATGCGCTGGTGAAGACAGGTATCCGTGCATTTCGACACCTAGACGCTGCGCTGGCGCATGCGGAATGCGGTGGAACTTGGGTGGGGGGTGGCACTGTGGCGAGAGCGGTTGCCCTCCAATGCCTAGCCCCGTCACCCCAGCAAGCTCCCTTGCCGGGTCATTGGGACTTTGTCCTGGCACGGGAGCTTGCCGGGGATTGTGGTTTTCATCCCGGCAAGGGAGGCTTGCCGAGGTCTTGTACTTGGCGAGTTCATCACGCCCACCAAATGGGCGTGGCCTTGGTCATCTTCCCAGCAAGGCAGGCTTGCCGAGGCCTTGATTATCTTCCCAGGAAGGCAAGCTTGCTAAGACCTCGATTATCTTGGGGGATGCATCTTGTCTGGGTCCTGCCATGCCATGCGAGGGGCTCTTTGCGCCCGTGCACATGTCTGGCGCACTAGGGACCCCCAGTCTTTAGTGCACCGACACTCATTGAACACCCATTATTTTTTATTTAGTCTTATGACTCATGCAAATTATCATCATTATTTTTCTATCTCTCAAACAAATATAAGTGCAGAACGAGATCATAATATTTCTATAAAATCTACACACCACTGTGCTCAAAAATATATAAGTGAAGTACTAGAACAACTTCTAAGCTCAGAAGATATAAGTTAAGCACATTGAGTATTCTAACAAATTGTAATGATGTGGTAACTCTCTCAAATAGGTATGTCCAGTAAAAGATGATTGTGTAAAAATGAAAGTAAAAGCAAACAAAAGAAAATAATGCTCCAAGCAATACTCATATCATGTGATGAATAAAAATGTAGTTCCAAGTGACATAGTGATGGATTGAGACGAAAAGAGGGGATCCTTTCTCGGGCATCCCCAAGCTTAGACGCTTGAGTCTTCCCATAATATTACATCGGGGTGCCTTGCTCATCCCCAAGCGTAGGCTTTTGCTTTTCCTCATTTCTTTGTCCATCGGGATAATACCCAAAACTTGAAAACTTCAATCACAAAAAACTAAAAAACTTCATGAGATCTATTAATATAAGAAATATATCAAATACTTTCAGGTAATTTTATATTTTATTATTATTTTATTTAAGCATAAGGTACTGTATTCTAACTTCTCCTTGGCTTATACCCCCTGATACAATTCATAGGATCATCAAAACAAGCAAACTATGCAAGTAAAGAACAGAATGTGACTGAAACAAAACAGTATGTAGTAATCTGTAATGAACCTATACTTCTATAACTCCAAACATTCTGAAACATTAAGAAGACATATTGTGTAAAACATTGAGCTTAAAAAGACATTCCAATAAAATCAGAGAAATTTTGCACTCGATCTCAAAGTTTTTGTTTTTGCACCGTATCAATTCTACTCATAATACAAATCATCCCAAAGGCTTTACTTGGCTCAAACACTAATTAAAACATAAAAACACATTCATTATAGAGGAAATAATCATTTTAACACAGACAAACAAAAAGTAAAATAGAAGAAAACATAACTATTGGGTTGCCTCCCAACAAGCGCTATTGTGTTACGCCCCTAGCTAGGCATATTGCATAGTTTCAGGTGCTGTCATCTTTGACACTCCACCCATAAGTGTATCTCATGACTGATTCATAAGGTGGTCTAATTATCTTTCTAGGGAAGTGTTCTATTCCTTTCTTTAATGGAAATTAAAACCTCATGTTTCCCTCCATCATGTCAATGTTTGCACATATAGTTCGTAGGAAGGATCTTCCAAGTATAATTGGACAAGTAGGGTTGCAATCTATATCAAGAAAAATGAAATTTACATCCACATATTTTTTATTTGCAATTATCAGCACAGCATTTAGTCTACCCAAGGGTTTCTTAATGTTAGAATCCGCAAGATGCTAGTTTAGGGAACATTCTTCAGTATTAGTGAGACCTAGCACATCACATTAGGATTTGGGTATAATTGAAACGCTACCACCAAGGTCACACAAAGCATTGCATTTAGATTTATTTATCTTAATTTTGATAGTAGGTTCCCACTCATCATGCAACTTTCTACGAACAGAAACTTCAAGATCAAGTTTCTCATCATAAGCTTTTATCCTAGCTTCTACTGTATGTTGAGTAAAAGCTTTGTTTTGTTCATAACCATTGGGTGAGACAATGGATTGCAGCAAGGAAATACGTTCTACTAAATGGCAATTATCATAATTAAAGTCCTTGTTATCCAAAATAGTACACACATCACTAGTTAAAGTTTTGACCTCTCCATACCCACTTTTTCAGTTTGAGCATTAAAATCATCACCCTCCAAGAAAACGGTGTGCTCCTTTACTAGAGTTTACTCATATCAAGTCCCTTTATCATTAATATTATGAGAAGTAAACAAAGATTCAATAAGAGAAGTACCAATCATTTTAAGATCTTCATCATGATTCCGTTAAAAACCGGGAAGAAGTGATTTTTCTAGGAATTCCCGCTTACCTTTAAACTTAGAGGTCCACTCCTTATTATCATCAATAGAAAGTTGGATAAGGGGGTATCCTATTAGAATTTATAGAAGAATTTCCATAAGAATTACCATAATAATTGTCGTAACCATTAGGAACATTACTGGGATATGGCCTAGCATTGACATTACCTCTAATAGCATTGTTGCTGAAATTCTTTCACGAGACAACGTTCTTATCAATAGCATAATTATTTTTCTCAATAAAGGTTGACAAGGTCATATCATTGGTATCAACATGAGTATTTTTATTAGCAACCAAATTCATAATATCATCCACTTTTTCACTCAAAGTAATGATTTCTTGAACAGAATAGACCTTCTTACCGGTTGGAGCTCTCTCGGTATGCCATTGAGAATAATTGGTCATGATGTGGTCCACAAGTTTTGTAGCCTCTCCTAAGGTCACGTCCATAAAGGTACTACCTGCAACATAATGTGGACGATTTCTAGACACATAGTTTAGTCCAGAATAGAAATTTTGGATAATCATCCACAAGTTTAAACCATGAGTGGGGAAATTTATTATCATCAATTACATTCTCTCCCATGCTTATGAAACATGTTATTAAACATATTGTTTAAAATTCATTATTTGATTTCTAAGGGAGATGATCTTTTAGGAGGAAAATACTTGGGAATAGAAGCATATTTACACTTATCCCATGTTCCAATACTATTGCATGCTAAAGATGAAAACCAAGCTTTAGTTTTATATCTTAGTGAAAAAGGAAACAAATTTAATTTCACAATATGATTATCCATATACTTCGTATTTTGCATATCACAAAGTTCAACAAAGGTATTGATATGTGAAGCGGGATCCTCATTAGGACTTCACGAAAATTGCTCTTTCATGACAAGATTTAGTAATGCAACATTAATATTAAAAGCCTATCCACTATTGGCGGGTGGTATAGGAGTACTAACAAAATAATGATATTAGTATTTGAGAAGTCACACAACTTATTAGTATCTTGAGACATGGTGACCAAGCAAGCGAAGTTACAAGCAAGACAAGCAAACTAGACAGCGAAGATGCAATCTAGTGACTCGATAAGCAAGCAAAGGTAAATATTTATGTATTTTTATTTTTTTATGAGACAAACTAAATATACAAGCAAATAAAAAGGAGAAGCAGTGAAAATATGTGTGGAGTTACTTTGTACTTGGGGATGATATTCCCCAGCAACGGCGCTAGAAATCCTTCCTGATACTTGTGATTTGTGTTGCATTTTTTGTGAAGAGGTACGAGTTATCACAACACAATCTAGGTAAATATTTCGCACACTTATGAAACAAAGGTTTATCGAAACTATAGGAATATCAACTACAACCATCTTCAGCGGCTGCACAGAAAATATCAAATAACTTGCACCCAGCGCGGACAAGAGGGTTGTCAATCCCCTTGTACTTTTTATATGCAAGTGAGTGGGTGTGTAGATAATTCTAGATAGCAAGATAAAATGAAAATAATTAAAAGGCAACAAGGTATTGAAGGTTCTGTAAATACGTTGTGAATCGACCCGGGGGGCATTGTTTTCCCTAATGGCATCTCTCATGAAAAATAGTATACAAATTACTGTTGGGCAATTGACAAAAAAATAGATAGTTATGCGATATTCACAACAATGGTCATGTGTATATAGGCATCACGTCCATAAAAAATAGGCCGACTCCTGGCTGCACCTATTACTATTACTCCACTGGTCGACCACTATCCAAGATGCATCTAGAGTATTAAGTAAAACAGAAGAATGCATGGAGAACAATGACATGATGTAGACAAAGTAAAATCAACTAATATGAATAAACCACATCGTTTTATCCTTAGTAGAAGCAACACAAAAAATGCATCTTGTCCCCATCTACCACTAGGATATAGAAAATTGCCAGGTTGAACCTACTACAATGCACCTCTCTCACCGAAGAAATATCAACGTAGTTGGACAAACTATTTCAATAGATTGGAGAGAATTTTGAAGCATAATCATGCGCATAAAAATCATATAACTATTTAGAGAAGATTATTTCTCATGAATAATCTGAACATAAACCCACAATTCATGAAATTTGAACATACACAATGCACAAAAGGTATTACATCATCTCGATCAAAGCGAATATGTGATGATCAGTGTATCAATGATCAAGAGAGAGAGAGATATTTCCATCTAGGAACTGGATATGGACCCATAGGTCTGTGGTGAACTACACACACATCATCATGGGGCAACAAGGTTGATGAAGAGGCCCTTCGTGATTGATCCCCCTTTGGAAGGGTGTCGGAACGGAAGTCCAAATGGCCTCCCATGAGAACAGAGACTTGCGGCGTTGTAAAAAGTGTTTCGGGACTCATTTTGAGTTTTTTTAGGGTATCTAAGAATTTATAAGCGAGAGAACACAATCTCAAGGGCCTCGATGGACCCAAAAGCCAACAGGGCGCCTCCAGGCCATGGCGGGTTGGCTTGTGGGGCCCTCGTGTGGGCCCAATCCTCCTCCGATGCTTGTTATCTTCTTTTGGTCTAGAAAAAATCTCCAAAATTTTTCAAGTCAATTGGACTTCATTTGTTATGGAAAACCTGAAAAGTGAAAAACATGCACAAAACAACAACTGGTATTGGGCACTAGGTCAATAGGTTATTGCTCAAAAATTAATATAAATTGTTAAATAAATACCCCAAAAGTATTCTAGAATGATAATATATCACCATGGAACAATAAAAAATTGTAGATACGTTGGAAGTGTATCACGGGCCAGCTCCCGTGCACGACACCTCACAAAGGTCCTTGGTGTTCTCCCTCTCATGGGATCGTCACGGGTAGGTAAGTAAGGGTGCGACCAATTTTTATTACTACTAGCTTGGTGTTTGGCCAACTTAGGTGCCAGAAGCTCAAAGAGTTTTGACTTGACCATCTCATGGGAGAATTCGACATGGCATGTGTGCTGAGGTGCCCCAATTTCATCGTTGGGCCTAAACGACCGAGCCTTTCCCGGCGGACCGGACCCACACATGCCATCTAATATGCACTCCCAGTGCCCGATGCCTTTGCGCAATGGTCTCTAGAAGACCGCCCGAGGCAAGTCACACTGAGCATTCAGATGATGAAAGGTGTGATGTGCCTAGTGAGGGCCTCGCGTCGCCCTCTTGTCACTTGTTGCATGAGCTCGCAACCGCACCAAGGGTTGAGTGCAAGTCGCATGAGGGCTGTGGAATCGGCTCGTGGGCCTTGTGCATGGAACCCTCAAAGTCTCCGCTCGTGACCCTCTCACGTAAGAATGAGGTGGTGATGTACACGGCCTGGAGCCCCCCGATGCACCACCCCTTGGCTTCGAGAGGACTCCTGCCCTTGCCCAAGTGGAAGCCCCATGCTCCACGTTGGTGGAAAATAGTGGAACTACGACTATGCCCACGCCCAAGTGGAAGACCGATGCTCAATGCCGACGGAAAATGGTCGAACCGCGACTATGACCACACCCAACTGGAAGCCCCATGCTTCGTGTTGGCGTAAAACGGTTGAACTGCGACTATTCCATGCCCAAGTAGAAGCCCCATGCTCCATGTTGGTGGATATAACAACTAAGGTTGAACCTCAAGGTGAATTTCGCCCGACGCGACTATGACCTCCCGCAGCTCGCGCTCTGCAGTCACCCCTTGTGCCCCATGCGAGCGGGAGCTGGACACGATGTCTGTGCTCGGCTCGGTCCCAATAGCACTGAAGAACACAAGGGACCGAGTCGCGGCCTGGCTCAGATGCACATGACCCCACCAAGTACCTTGTTGTTTGGTCTCCTGATGTAGAACCCCAACGCAAGCTGGTGAGTGCTCTTCATTCGGAATGGAGCTTATGCATGTAGGACTCTTCTTCATGGGTGGATCGCCTTAGGGGATTCTCTAAGGCACGCCACAAGAGTGGCGAGATACTGGAGCTACTGACATTGCAAAGCACTAACAATGGCTGTCACACCCTTTGTTTTGCCTCTCCTGACTAAGTTAATATAGCTCAAAAATTAGGTCCAATTAAAACTTTATGTATGCTTGTGGTGCTTGAATTGATTCCTATCTTCTTCTTCGCTTGTATGTGTTTTAAATCACAAAAATCTTCTTCTCTCAAGACTCAACCCCTTGCTCCAAATCTTTGCCCAATGACAGTACCATGTATATAGGACCTAAAACAATTTTTTTAAATACTATTTTTAGAAAAAGATTTTATTTAATTTGGCTCATCAAAACCCCCTAAACTGAGGTTTGTAATACAAGTCCTCAAATTAGGGAAGTTTTTTTGCCCCAAATATTTTATTTGCAACCTAATATCAAAAAGACTTCCTAAAACCAAACAATTGTTGTTTCAAAAGTTATCTTACTATTTTATATGAATACATTTTTCTGAGCCTAGAAATGATCTTTTATGAGGTAAAATTATTTTTATGCTTCCAAATTTTTTGGGATAATTTAGTGGAACTCAGTGGACATATGTTTTCCATAAATAAGAGTTTCAACCCATGGTCATGTTCAAAATATTGGACAAAACCCTTCAAAACCTTCTGTGCGGATTTCAAGTATTTGAAATATTTATATAAGAAATATTCTCATATAATTCCGGTAAAATTTTAGCTAGTCAAACATGATATATGTGGTGATCTTGAAAAGTTTATCTCAATCCTAATTGTTTTGATTCACCAAAATATTCTAAAACCCTCTCTTTCGAGAACCAAAATTTGAGCAACTTTGCACTTCTAAGTGTCTCCAATTATTGTGAAACTTTGCAGACATGTTTTAATCCACTAATGATGCATCCACACCAAGTGGTGCATCAAGGAGAACAGATCCACTTGTTGAGATCCCCCCAAACACATTTCCGTTCATTTCTAGAATTGGGAAGTTTTGCATTGACAAGTTTCTCCAATTAGTCCCAGACTTTTTGGGTATGCTTCAATCCCCAAAAAATGACACCACAGCAAGTGAAGCATTAGGGAGAATACGATTGCATAGATGGATCTACGGAAAATCCTTTATGCCCATTTCTATGGTTTATCGAGTTTACGTTGGAAACTTTCATCACCAAATCCCATATTTGGTGAAGAACCTTATCTGTACCTAACATTAACTCATGTTAAGTTTCATAGCAAGGAGAGCAATTTTGCTAGGTAAAAATTGCATCAAACACCTTTTCGTGATTTCCAGAAGTTACTGTTTTCAGCACTTTTACTATTTCCCTTGCTCTCAAATTCTTACAAGAGCCTCACCTAGTTTGGGCCTGTTTGGGACTGCTCTACTCCAGAAAATTCAGGTCCGCTCTAAAAAACATAATACAAACGGGGTAGCTTCACGATATACAGCTCCACAAAAAAACTAGAATCTGGGATCCAACTTTCTGTTTTTTATGAAGCTCTCTAGGAGGTGCTTCATAAAATTGTAGAAACTGGAGTTGGAGCGAAATTACCCACCACTGCCACCTGTAAGTGGATACCCCTTCGTTTCTCCCCTCTCATCCAATCAAATAGATCCTTTCCACCAAATTTTCCGTACGTGAAGCTGGAGCTGGATAAAAGCCAAATGTTCTCTTTGAAAGAGCTACAACTTCCGTATGAAACTGCTCCAAAGTAGATTTGGTGGAGCGGAGCTACTTTTAATGCAGCAGAGCGGTCCCAACAGGGCCTTACCCTCAACCTCTAGTAAGAAACCCCACCTTTGAGTCCATGATTGGGGTGGGTAAAACCCCCCATTTACCTCTCTTATTCACCATGGCACAACTCATCTCTCCCTCTCCTCTCATTTCTATCCTTTCCTCACCACCTAAGATACATCCAAACCATCTCCTGAAGACCCTAGGAGCTACTGGATAAGGTTAGGCAGCCCAAAGAACATAGGGGCATGGCCATGCCTGTCATTTGTGTGCTCTGGAGCGCGCTAGAGTGCACCAGGGCACTGTAGCCGCGTTGTGCCCAAGGCCCTGACTAGATCGATTGGAGCTAATATGCCACTAGCCCCTACTCGGTGTGCGTGAGATGCAAGGCTGTCGCACCCCTTTCCACTCTCTCTCCATCGATCCCTGCTCATGCGTGCGCGAAGCCGCGAAGCTCCTCCACGCGCTCCTCGCGTCAGGGACCTTCCTCGAGCTCTTCCCGCTCTCTCTTGATCCCCTGTGACCTATACTCACCCACGAGCACCGCGTGGACCTCGGGACGGCCTCACCCAGCAGACAGAGCGATTGTCGCAGGCAGGCGTGAGTCTCGTCCATGACGAGGCCGACAACACTATAAGAAAGGCCCCTGGACCTCCCTCTCCTCCCCTGCCGCACACACACAACTGCAATCACCCCCTTGCACCACCCACGCAAGCCCGTATGCCTGGATCGGACCCTAGCTCCACCGCCGGGGACCACCAATTATCTCGTAGTACGGGTCCCTCGACAAATCTTTCTTCTTCCTCTGGACCCCCTCACCACAGTATCGCGATTCCCCTCCCCCACCTCGTTGGTTGCAGCCGTAAACGACTCGGGCTTTCTATTCCCTAAGCACTGCCGCCCGACTCAATGTTATCAGCGAACCAGAGCTCTCCACCCTAAGCATGAGGGTACCTTCCTCGTTTCAATTCATCGTCGGAGGTTCTCGTTGTGAGCCCCTGGACCTCCTTTTTTGCGAGGAAGAAGATGACAAGCGCACCCCATTTTTCATCCTCTCCCTTGTCTCCCCTCTCTCACTGACCTTTCAGCCACACCTGCCAGGTTCAAACGCGCGCACGCACGCGTGCGATGGTTCGCCTGGGGTAGATCCATTCTGGACCGACTCAGCAGCGCTACTATTGTCCTAGTGGCAAAGTAGGTTTTCCCTTTTCTATTTTTCAAAATATTGCAAGAATTCCACAGAAGTTAGTATTGACCCAAATAAAATAATTTGAAGTCCTATATACTTATAATAATCCCCACAAATTAATGTTGCAATTTCCATAACTTTTCACCACGAGCTTTTTCCCTGTTCAATTTTAAATCCAAATTTCAACTAGTAGGGGCCACATTGCAAAATTTCTAGATCATTCAAATCAACGCCAAATGGGGGATTCTAATTTATGGGTGCTCTAAAAATCATTACCTATTTATCTATCCATGGTTAACATTTTTTACTATGCATTGATTCTGGTGGATCAAATAAATAGCTCCTTTTTCTATTTAAGTCATCATAATAAATACATAGTAAAACCATCCCAACTTCGAATCCAATGAAACCACTTCCTAAATGTTACTAAAATCATGTCCTAATTAATAGGTGGATCCACTCCTTTTTATAAATATATTTTCTATAGACTCCTCATAGGATGAATAATACCTCCATTTCCACCGTTCAAAAATCTATGGTGATCCAAACCCATTAGAGTAACCTTAGGTATTTTTCTTGTGACCATAGGTCTCCAAGAAAAATATAACTTCTATTTTAGAAGACCTTTATTTCTCTTCTTAATTTCTTGGTTATTGTGGTTATTTCTCACGATAGTTGACAAAGTAGTCAAAGTGCTCGGAGTTGGACTAGAAGCCCGTGAAGACCTCGGAGACTTTGCTGAACTAGACAAGCAGCCCCTTGCCATGTCTTGAAACCATGATTGAATTGGTGACCACCTTGGTGGGTTGTCTCTGATAACTCCTCGTTGATACTTCCATTGAGCATGACCCTACCTTCATATGAAGGTTGTGCGGGTGGGAAGTAGTTACGATGCTATGTAGTGGCTACACAAATGGGATGTGATTATGCATGGTGTTGTAAACAGTTGTTTTTTCAAAGACTTATTGTAAACCCCGTCGACTACCACTAATTCCCGACGGAGATGATGTTGAGCTAGGTAACTACTGGAGAAAGAAGTGGTCTACCGAGGCAAGTGGATGTGTGGTTTAGAAAACAGATTAAATCTAAGATTTGTCGACCCTCTCCAACCTTACATGTACTAGATTACTATGGTCGGTACTAGCTGAGAGCCCACATTACTAGTGGTGGGAATGAGGTGGTCAATATCGATATGGGGTCGTGCTAGAAAGGATGACCATTGGATGTTTTCACACAATTGGGCACACCGTTGAGTGCCCTCATGGATGATACTTGTGATGAACATCACGAAACGTGGCACCAACGAGTGGACTCTAGGTTAGTATCATGATGAGATAGGTATTGTTCGGGTACTTACCTCACGTATGAAAATACCGCGAGTCGTCAATTGACTGGGAAGTTTCCCTAGTCTTGTGGGTAAAGTGTGCAAACTCTGCAGAGTGTAAAACTATTCGAATAGTTGTGTCCGTCGTCAAGGACATTTGGGTGGTGCTTCTTAAACTATGTTCATTGTTACAAATTTGTGTGTGTGTTCGTGAGGACGATGATGCTTGAACTAACTCAGATGACTTGACATGATGAATGAACATGAGATATCCAGCCCCCCCGCTTATATTGATATCTGTTACTTGGTCATATAGATATCTGAAACCTGTTGATACATGCTTTCACAGGTTGATTTGAACATGTCATTGCACTCAAAATTAGCGTTCTGCAAATTACATGCATAGTGATATATCATGCATTGTTATTTCCTTGTTCGAAACATGGGTTGCTTGCGAGTAAACTTAAAGTACTCATTGGCTTTCCACTGGTTATTTTATTGGCTAGGCAGAAAAAACAGGATATGATAAAGAATACCTTGGTGACGTATGTGCGAGCTAGGATGCTTCCCAATCTGAATGTGTGTAGGGTTAAAGGAAGATGGCATGGGTTCACGCTATCGTTGAAGATTTTCTGCTAAAAATATATGAAGACTTGGCCATGAAGGCCATATCTGAGTAAAATGGTACGTAATGGATGTAAGAATCTTGTTATTCAGTTTCTATGTGTTCAGTGAGCATTGATCTCTGGGATCACTGTGCATGTACATTCGGTGATCAGGACTTACGAATCGGGGTCCCCACAGAGTTGGTACTATAGCCATCTTGACTGTAGGAAGCCCTTAGTTAACAAGACGTTACTTAGGACATGAACTAGCCCTTAGACCCTAGAATCACTTGCAAAACCTATTGGACTTCTCTTCTCTTCTCACTTATCCAACTATAAGCCTTTCATACTCGCCTCATCCTCTCTTGTCATATTAACCCTCCTCTCACTATCTTGTAGATGCCCTCGCTCCCATGAGACTCCTCGTGACTCGATTCTAGCCTCTCCTAACAGACTGCCTCCAGCAATGCCACTATCTTTCGGAGCCAATGTAAACCCTTCGTGAGCTGAACAATGGTGACCTTGGAACCAAGTTATAGGCCAAAGTGGTTGTACACACAAGACACCACCCTAGAGTTGGTTCTTTGTTGGACCATCTATGCCTACAAGGGACATGGCTCTTCAGCAGGAAGCCTACGAAGCCCTACTCTGACTTTGGGACGTTCTCCCGAAAATGAAAGAAGAACAAGCTACCCGCTACCTACCTCACAAAAGTGGATTAGGAGCCCCTGCTCAACTGATGGATTTCACAGAAGATGAAGACCAAACTCTCAAGCTCCTAGTTAGATTCACCAATGCGGCAGATCACCTTCTGTGTTACCTTACTGATGAAGTCGTCAAGTCCCGTTAGGATTTCCCTTCACTCTTGCATCTCCATTTCCTCGAGAAGAAGAAGGTGGTCGAGCAAGAACTACATATTGATGCCCTGCAAGTCTACATCATCAACCAAAAGCAACAAATTTGTAACTTTAGGAAGCGCGCAACCGATCCCCATGCAGAAGGCATAAGAACAGGTTTCCATATCCACCATGTGGAAGGCCATCATTGCAGCATCGATGTTGCAAACCAAGGATGGATAACAACCTCTTTTATCCCGTCCCACGCCACGGATGTGGAAAATAAAGGCATCTTATTAGGAGGTGTCCCAACAAGCATGCAACCGTCGGATGCCCACTGGTTCCCCAAAAAAGACCTAGAACATGAAGACTAAGCATCCTTTTTTCCTGAGACATGAAGCAGAGCACGACTAATTGAGGCCGAGAACCCCTAGGGTAGGACGAGTCGTGTATCCCTTATGCGAAGTTGACTCCGTGTAATGGTTCATATGAAATGATGATGTGTGTTGCTTGTTTTTATCTGTTTGTGTTTTGACATAAGTCGCCCCTTTTCCCTAGGCAACATGCATGTGACTATGTCTCCTATCTTGTCTTAATGTATGTGTTAGCCTTTTCGGCACTTGTATGATTGCACTTGCATTATACCACCCCCTTAGGTACTAACCTCTATGCTACATTCGCTGTCCCCGATGACCTCAACTAAAAACCAGCAAGACAAGATGCACCAAGGATCCACCTCAATGGACCACCAACACTTAAGACTTTGACTACGACCTACTCATCGAACTACAACCCCGAAGAGCTATTGTTCTCCCTCAAGATTGGAAACCATTCTCTAGTTTTAACCTAGACCTCACAAGTTACCCCATCTCAAACCTCTAACCATGTGTTTAATAAACGGATTTGCTAGAGAACGTGTTGATCTTAAGTAACCCCTACTTAGCACTTGATACATTATGGGACGAGTGCTCATAGTGAACCAACGTCCTTCATTCTTAATCAAGCACTAGAATCTTGATACCATAGGAAGGATCATTCTGAGAATATACGACTTGTACACAATGATTTGGGGTGACTATAATAGATGACTTGGGGATGTAGCTAAGCCCCTTTGGTGGATCATAAGACCCTTATCTTGGTAGATGAACTTGGTGGATCAAATTGATAGAGTACCATAACTTACTTCTCCTTTGACTAAACTGGATTTAGTAGGACAAATGAGGATCCCACGTTGAAAATTCTTTGTGGTACGATGACTTGATTCTGACAAGTAGTGGTCATGAATTGATAATATTACAGAAGTGGCTTGAAGGAACTAGTAGGAATTATGTTCGGACCTGAGATTTGCATTTAAATCGGTAATCCCAATAGAGTAACGATGATAATGAGACCACATGGTTCTGAGTAGTTTGGATTTTGTTCAATTATCTTGATTATGATACTATGTTTTTCGGTGGAGGATAAGTAGAAGTAATTGGATTGTGTTAAGGATGATTTATGAATCTATATAAACATGACCTTGGAATTGAGTTGGTCAGGAGATTGGAAGTTGGTCGATATACCATGATAATAGTCCTTGCAATGACTTGTGGATTATAGGAATTCTAGGAAACTATGTAGAACTCCAACAACATTGGATTTGTAGGGGTAGTGGACATTTTAATGACTGATGGTATTTAGGGACCACTTGATTGGATTCGTACAAAGGAAACAAGATCTTGGATTGATGTAATACGTGTTTCCTTAGCATAGAAATGCAGTACCTTAGACCATGAATAACCTAGTCGAGTAGTTGGATTTGCAGTACCATATTTAATCTTAGCAACTTGTATGCTCCCGAGTGTTTTTTGAGTAGGGATACTTGAGAGTTGGCTATAGCATACATAAGAGTTTTTGGTTTAGTTCTTCTCTCAAAACCTTGGAGTTGAATATCATGAGTGATGTTGGAGTTGACTTACATGGATGATATCTTCGATGAAATAGGATTATTTTGTTGGGGAAATAGGTAGAACTATTGGCATCTAAGAACTGTGCTCAAGGATAAGATGATCGATGTTCACTCACATCGTACGTTCCTTGAAACCCCAAAGCTTTACCGAGCCATAATATGGTCAGAATATGACCATAGGACTTGGCTCTAAGTCATTACACTATGGAAAATACTCCACCTCGACCACCACCAAAAACTTGGGCAAGTGACAGTCCAGAGCAAATGCCCTCCCCTATCACATATTCCACGAGAAATGTGCTTATGTGATACATGTTGTCCTCATGGATGACATACTTATTTACCCAATAAGTGAATGAACACCCAAGTCCTATTTGGATAAGCCCCAGAGGCACCGATAGCCATTTTTCTCAAGTGTAAGGTTTTACCTTGAAGAAGTTCGAGTCCTCGAAGCTCCCTCCCTGCAGCAGAAGACAATCATACCCAAGCAAGATGAAGAACCACTACAGTTGGGCAGCCACGACGAAGTAAAAGAAGAAATAGAAGTCAACCATGGCTGCTCTACCAACTACATCAACTATGTCAAGAATCACTAACGTCCAAGCAAATTGAAGCCTTTGGACATCAAAAGAAGTTAAAGTGCCCTTTTTGGTCCAATCAAGGACGTGAGTCCTGACTGAATCATGGTGAAACTCCTGTCAAAGGTGGTTTACCCCACTTGCCAAGTGTCAGACCTAGGGGATTCTATGGCTGGTTTATACTTTTGGGATGCCAAATCTTCTAGGGCCCCCTAAAAAATGTCACTAGGTGCTATAACCCGTTTTAAACTCCAAATTTCTAAGCTTAGTCTTAGGGGCGAGACTCTGTTGGAAATATGTTCCCCAACAAACTCAACCCAGACTTTTTCAAAGCTCTCTACGAAGAGGCTAGAAGACCAAGCATCCGAAGGCACACTGAAAACGTGTGTATCTGATGACAATGTAGAATGGCTAAAGATGAATGAAAAGAACATGCCTAGGCAACTTACTCAAGCGGAAGATCTCGAAGAGAAGCGTACAATGACATGCATCAACACTCTCAAGGATGAAGATCTCCTGCGTTAAGGGATCCAATCATTTCCCCACCAACAAGAAGATACACCAAGACTTGACCCTTATATTCTACCACTAGACATCTCAATGTCACTAACCGACATGAGTAACCACAGGACCAGCACACATACACACTACCTTGCCTCGTAATCTGACCTTGGAATACACATGTAGGTCACACCCTTGGCATAACCTCATTCACCAAGCCCTTAGCCTTTACTCAAGCCTAGCATATTGTGTTAACCAAGTACACCCTTAGACAAAGCCAAAAGAAGCGCTCGATGGTACATCATTTGAAACTTCAAGATCCAATGGAGCAATCACATCGAAGAAGGAGCAACATGGGAACGTGAAGATTACCTCAGACCCAAATTTCCATATCTTTTTCATGCCTAACCTAGGAATCTCGGGGACGAGATTCTTCTAAGGGGGGTAGGTCTGTCACACCCTGTGTTTTGCCTCTCCTCAGTAAGTTAATATAGCTAAAAAATTAGGACCAATTAAAACTTTTTGTGTGCTTGTGGTGCTTGAATTGATTTTTATTTGCTTGTTTGCTTGTGTGGGTTTTAAATCAAAAAAATTCTCCTTCTCTGAAGACTCATCTCCTTGCTCCAAATCTTTGCTCAATGGCCATACCATGTGTATAGGACCTAATTTTTTTTACAAAATTCTATTTGGACCAAAAAACTTTTATTTAAGTCGGCTTTAAAAAAACGCATGAATTGAGGTTTGTAGTACAAGTTGTCAAATTAGGGAAGTAGTTTTGCCCAAATATTTTATTTGGATCTTATTATCATGTAGACTTCCAAAATCCACAAAACTATTATTTTTAAACTTTTTTTCCTATTTTATTTAAATACCTCTTTCTGAGTCCATAAATGATCTTTTATAAGGTAAAATTATTTTTATGCTTCCCAAATATTTGAGAACATTTTGGGAAGCTCAATGGACACATTTTTTTTCATAAATAAGAGTTTCAACCCATGGTCATGTTCAAAATATTGGAAAAATCCCTCAAAACCTTTTATAATTATTTGAGAAACTTTGCATTGCCCAGTGTCTCCAAATATTTTAAAACTTTGTGGATATGCGATAATCCTCTAATAATGCATCCACACCAAGCGGTGCATCATGGAAAACAGATCCACTTGTCCAATCCCCTAAACCCATTTCTTCTAATTTCTAGAACTGGGAAGTTTTGCATTGACAAGTTGTTCCAATTAGTCCCAAAGTTTTTGTGTATGCTCTAATCCCGAAATTATGACAGCACACCAAGTGGTGCATTAGGGAGAATAGAATTGCATAGATGGACGTAAGAAAAACCCTTTCTCTCCATTTCTAGGGTCTATAGAGTTTGCATTGGAAATTTTCATCACCAAATCCCAAATTTGGTGAACAACCTTATTTGTACCTAACATTAACTCCTGTTAAGTTTCATAGCAAGGAGAGAAATATAGTTAGGTCAAAATTGTATCAAACACCGTTTGCTAATTTCCCTAAGTTACTGGTTTCACCACTTTTACTATTTCCCTTGCTCTTAAATTCTTACAACAGCCTCAGCTAGTGACCCTAAACCTCCAGTAAGAAACCCCAGCTCTGGATCAATGATTGGGGTGGGTAAAACCCCGATTTCCCTCTCTGATTCACCATGACAGAGCTCCTCTCTTCCCCTCCTCTCATTTCGACCCTTTCCTTAGCCCCTAAGATACATCAAACGCATCTACAGAAGATGTTAGGAGCTAGTGAACAAGGTTAGGCGGCCCAGAGCGCGTAGGGGCATGGCCATGCCAGCCATTTGGGTTCTCTCAAGCGTGCAATAGAGCACCACAACACTGTAGCCGCATCCTGCCCAAGGCCCCGACCACCTCGAGCGGAGCTAGCACACCACCAGCCCCTACTTGGAGTGCTCAAGACGCCGAGTTGTCATCCCCTATCCCCTATCTCTCCATCAACCCCTGCTCGCGCGTGCCCGACGCCGGGAAGCTCCACCACTCTTTGCTCGCGTGCGGGACCCTCCCCAAGCTTTTCTTGCTCTCTCTCTCTCTCTTGATCCCCTACGAGCTAGACTATCCCCACGAGCACCGCATGGACCATGATAATCCCCAAGTTCAAGGAATCATCATAGCAATGTCCAAAGATTGAAGTGGTAAGTATGGAGTGTCGAACTCACAAGGAGCTAAAGGTAAGGTCAATATTCTCTCAAGTACTATCTGCCATTGATATGACTCTACGTACATCAAGAGTTTGCTTCTATCTAGTAATGAGAAATAAAATTTCGTTGTGGGCATCAAGAGGATAGCTTTACATGATGTTAGAGAAATAAATATGAAAATATTTTCTGCATTATATAGAGATAGAATATGTTACAATATATTACAAATAGCAAGTGTGGAATAATGATGGTATGGTGTGCGGAGTCATCCTAGGCAATTGATGGCGAGATTGGTAATCATTCTTGCAATTTTATATGAGGGAGAGGCATGAGCTCACATTCTTTCTGTACTTGGATCATATGAAATTATGATTGGACATCTAGCAATCCTCCACAACTTATGGTAAAAACAAACCATAGCTTTAAGTATCAAGTCCTCTTTACTCCCATACACACACAACTCTCTTACTCTAGTGTAAGTTTCTTTCACTCTCGCCACCCACTATAAGAGATTCATGAACATATTGCAACAACCTCCAGCGTAGATCTTTGACGTGTGCACCTCAAGGAAAGCACCTTAGCAAAGCACCAAAATAAAACATACACTCAAACCGATCAAGAGCATCAACCAACCCAAAGGACAACATCGATCTACTCAAACATCATAGGATGGCAATCAGTCATTGATTAATACTATGTGGCATGAAACACAATGTTAAAGTAGGGGATTACAGCGGGTGCGGGAGAGTGGACCACAGAAAATATATGAGGAAGGCGATGAAGATGGTGATGTTGATGAATACAATCACCGTGGCCATGTTTGCCCAGCGGCATTTTGGCACCGGAAGAGAGAGGGAGAGAGTCTCCCCCATTTAGGCCTCCTCCTCCATGGCTTCTCCCAATATGGGGAGAGGTTCTCCCCTTTGGTCAGTGGCCTCCATGGCTCCCGGAGGGGCGAGAGACCCTCCGGGATTTGATCCCTCTCTATATTTCTCTCCTATTTTCGCTACTGTTTTCTCTCCATATTGGTTTTTCGTTGATAGGGAGAGCTGAGGCAGTGGAACTTCTGAACTAAGGTAAGTTCTCGAGGTTTCTATATTTATAGGATTTTGGGCGTTGCAATCATGACAACATGTTCCATGAGGTGCCCACTAGACATTAGGCCACCAGAGGGGGGCTGCCGCGGCCTCGTGTCTACTGGGCACCAGGAGGCCCCCGTTTAGTGGTTCTTTGCTCAAGTACTTCTCTTTTCCTCCGAAAGATCATCAAAAAGTTTCGTGCAATTCCGAGAAATTTGATTTTCCAAAAAAACAACACCACGGTAGTTGTGCTAAAAACAACATCAGTTTGGGTTAGTTCTAAATAAATCATTTAAAGTGGAGAAAAACCATATAGAATTATTGTAAACATAGGCAAACATGGAAATAATACTTCATAAATTATCAATATGTTGGAGACGTATCACATCCCCAAGCTTAATTCTTTTAATTTGGGAAGTGTGAATGCTAGCATAGTGCATAAGTTTGATCAATGATAATTTCAATCAATTTTCGTAGCATCATAAAACAACTTTCTCAGAAAACTCATCGTGATAAAGTAGCAACCAATTCACATGTTATGGTTCAAACAATTAACTCACTTGAAACTTAACAACCCATGTTCTTAGTCACCAAACAATTGCAATTAAACTTATTCTCAACAAAGTCTAAGTGAGAGATCAACATACTCAATCATCATATAGTCCTCTATAATTGCTAGTACTCAAGGCCTATTTTTCAAATGGCATCAATCAAACACGGAGAAAGATAGGGGCTTAATGTTTTGCCTCCCAACTCATTTATCGTAGAGAAAATTGTCGACAATAATAAGTCATGATCAATTATATTTGGTTGTCCATATGCGCCTAGATCTTTCCCCACCACATGATGCTTGCTAACTGTAGAATAATTGAGGTTGAAATGAGAATGCATACTATTTACTGAAAGGGAAAAGATAGGCCCTTCGCAGAGGGAAGAAGAGGTTGTGATGAGCTTTTTGGTTTTGTATGCACAATCCATTAATGCAAAAGAACGTCACGTTATATTGCCCCTTATGATAGCAACCTTTATTATGTAGTCTATCACTTTTTTACTTTTCCATCACAAGGTCATACAACGCTCAATTTTCTCTTACACTAAATGATCAAACACATTTAGAAGCGATTTTTATTGCCTTTTTGCACCGATGACAACTTACTTAAAGGATCTTATTCAATTCATAGCTAGGTATGGTGGACACTCATGGCAAGAAATTGGGTTTAAGGGTTTTTGGATGCACAAGTAGTATCTCTACTTTGTATGAAATTTTTGCTAGCAAAAGATCCTAAGAAAACACCACATGTTGGAGGATCCATTACAATATAACTTCTATGCAAATATACAAAACCATAACTCATTACGTTGTCTTCTTGTCCAACTTCAACTAATTTGCTCAAGTTCGAAAAGAAGTAATAGGTGTTCACAATCATAGAAGATGTCCAAGATTATATATTTATATGTGAAAGTTCTCTTCCTTATACAAATCATTCATGAATTGCTTGTATAATCAATATTGTGATTGTCAAGCTTAAAAATATTTCCCTTTCTAAATCCAATGTGAAGCTACTACTAGGCATGACATGAAAATATAACTTCAACTTCATGGTATTCGATTCATTCAACAACTTAGTCATAGGATATAAGTGAAGCACAAGAACAAAGAATCAAACTACTCTCAAAAGATATAAGTGAACATCCAGGAGTAGTCAAACAATTAAGTAGATATTTGAGGACTCTCTCTCTCAATAAAGATTTTCAGATCTGATATTTTATTTCAAACAGAAAATAAAACAAAAGTGCATTCCAAGAATAGCACATATCATGTGGACATATAGAATTTAGGCTCAACATAGGCTAACCAATAATTGTTTGATGAAGAAAGATGGGATACGTCGTATCCCAGCTTAGATGCTTGAGACTTCTTGAAATATTTACTTGGGGTGCCTTGGGCATCCCCAAGATTGAGCTTTTGTATCTAGTTCAATCCTCTCATGGCCAAGTTTCACCAAAGTCTTCAAAAATTTCATCCACACAATACTTGAAAAGAACTCGTGAGATAGGTTAGTGCACATAAACATAAATAAACTCTCTTATGTACTTCCAACACAAGCAGCAAGATAATTTTCAAACATTAGGTACTGTATACTATTGTTTCCAAAACTATATGATAAGTAGATAATGAGACTATGAGAGCAATATGTCCAAACAGGATAGTCTGTAGTAATCTATATAAAAAGTGTTCTTGTTTATCTCCAAAACTTCTGCAAATTTAGGATGTGATAAATAATTGGTATGAAAGTACTCGTTAAAAATTTCATAAACTTTCCATGTCCAGTAATATATGATAATTCAAATACTACATCATAAGTTTCTGTTTTTCTACGTCATACAACACACATGCAATTCAAGCATTCTAGAGGAAATTGTTGGAACTTCTTATTGAAAAAAAGATTATAAATAACCTCTAACAGAGAACAACAAAATAAAATGATGCTACAAGAAAAACACATATCATGTGATGAATAAAAATATAGCTCCAAGTAAGATATACCGATAATGTTGGAGATGAAAGAGGGGATGCCTAGAGGGGCATCCCCAAGCTTAGAATCTTGAGTATTCCAAGGATATTACCTTGGGGTGCCTCGGGCATCACCAATATTAGGTTATTGCTTCTCGTTGTCCTCCTTATATTGTTAACTCACCCAAATTTGAAAAATTGAATCACACAAAACTTAACGGAACTTCGTGAGATGGGTTAGTATGATAAATATAGATCATTCACTTAGGTACTGCCAAGGCAAGATGCATAATTATTGTCACCAGATACCTACTGTATTGTATCATTCCCATAATTTATATGACTCAATATAAGTTATGGAAACACTAAAACAAGCAAACTATGCACGCAAAACAGAATCTATCAAAAGCAGAACAGTCTGTGAAGATCTCCATTAAAAACCATACTTCCCTGACTCTAAAAATTCTGAAAAATTAGTAAATAATAGAAAATTTACATGGAATTTTGTGTAAACATTTCAGAATCATTTGACACTCCAGTAAAATCACGTAATTCATTTACCGGATGCAAAACTTTCTATTTTTGCACAAAATCAAACAAACAAGTATCCACACTATCACAAAGGCTTTACATGGCCCTTTATTCAAATAAAAGACATGAAATCTGATTAATACAGTAGCTGAATCATCTGAACACATAAGAACAGAAAGGAGAAGTGTTGGGTTGTCTTCTAAAAAGCGTTTTTCTTTAATGCATTTTAGCCAGGCATGATGATTTCATTGATGCCCAAATAAAGATTGTAGATGAAACATGCAAAAGAGCATCATGAACATTATTTTTATGGTTCAGTAGTATTTACAAGAAGATAATTATTTTATGAGAAACTTCCATGAAAGTTTTTACATTGTTTCCATGAGCATGAAGACAAGTGTTCAAGGTCGTCCGTCACTTCTCCAATGCACAACTTTCCAATCGCTTCTCTTATAAAAGTCAAGTAATTTTTTTGTTTTTCATTTTTCAATTTTTGTTTGTTCGTTTCACCCACAAAGAAAAAAATAAAACAAGAAAAGAGAAAAAGAAAAAAGAAAATCTACTTAGTGATAGAAGCAAATAAACATACACAAAAATATAAACCCCACACTATTGCTCCCCGGCAAGGGCGCGAGAAAAGAGATTGATAATCCCCAAGAGCAAGGAATCATCATAGAAATTTACAAAGATTGAAGTGGTAAGTATGGAGTGTCGAACCCACAAGGAGATAAAGGTAAGGTCAATACTCTCTCACGTCCTATCTGCCATCGATACGACTCTACATACACCAAGAGTTTGCTTCTATCTAGTAACGAGAAATAAAATTTTGTTGTGGGCATAAAGAGGATAGATATGCATGATATTGAGAACTAAAATATGAAAATAGTATCGACATTATATAGAGATAGAATATATTACAATACATTACAAATAGCGAGCATGGAATAATGATGCTATGGTGTGCGAAATCATCCTTGGCAATTGATGGCGAGATCTGTAATCATTCTTGCAATTTTATATGAGGGAGAGACATGAGCTAACATACTTTCCGTTCTTGGATCATATGAACTTATGATTGGACCTCTATCAACCATCTGCAACTACTAGAAATCATTAAGGTAAATACCAACCATAGCCTTCAGTATGAAGTCCTCTTTACTCCCATACGCGCACAACTCTCTTACTCGGGTGTAAGAATTTGTCACTCTGGCCACCCACTATAAGAGATTCATGAACTTATTGCAACACCCTCTAGTGTGGATCTTTCACCTGCGCTCCTCACGGAAAGCACCCGAGGACAACACCAAAATAAAACATACACTCAAACCGATCAAGATCATCAACCAACCTAGAGGACAACATTGATCTACTCAAACATCATAGGGTATCAATCAATCATTGATTAATACTATGTGGCATGAAACACCATGTTCAAGTAGGGTATTATAGTGGGTGCGGTAGAGTGGACCACTTAAAATACATGAGGAAGATGCTAAATATGTTGATGTCGATGAAGACGATCACTGCGGCGATGGTTCCCCAGGCGGCACTCCAGCGGCAACGGAAGAGAGGGGGAGAGAGTCTCTCACTTTATCGATACACACAGTTGGAGGTTTTTCTCTCCACATTCATTTTTTGTTGATACGAAGAGCTGCGGTGGAGGACTTGCTGATATAGGGTAATTTATGGAGGTTTCTATATTTATAGGATTTTTGGGCATTAGAATCATGCCAAGATGGGCGACGAGGTGCGCGGGAGACATCAGCCCACCAGAGAGGGGCTGGCACGGACTAGTGTCTAGAGGGCACTAGGGGCCCCCCTTTTGGTGCTTCTTGGCTCTAATACTTCTAGTTTCCTCCAAAAAATGGTTAAAAAGTTTCGTACAATTCCAAAAACTTTTATTTCTTCACAAAGAACAATACCATGGTAGTTCTGCTGGAAACAACATCAGTCCGGATTAGTTCAAATAAATCATATAAAGTGTAGAAAAACAATATAAAAGTATTGTAAACATAAGCAAATATGTCATAAATAATTCATAAATTATCGATACGTTGGAGATGTATGAGACCTTGGGACAGTCTCCGTTGGCCAATAGAGCCATTCTCGTAGTCGGGCATGAGCCTCGTCCACGGCGAGCCCGGGAATACTATAAAAATGCCCTCCCAGATCTCCCTCTCCTCCCTTGTCGCACACACACAACCCCAATCATCCCCTTTCACCACCCACGCAAGCCCCTATAACCCCTATGCCCGGATCAGACCCAAACTCTGTCGTTGCAGACCACTGCCAATCTTGTAGTACAACCCCCTCCAGAGCTCTTTCCTCTTCATGTGGACCCCCCTCACAACACTAACATGATTCCCCTCCTCCTTCTCGTTGGTTGCGTCCGGAAACGACCGAAGCTTCCTCTTCCCAAAGCACCGCTGTTGGACTCCATGTCACCGGTGAATCGAAGATCTCCCGTGTCCCTCTCCACCACAATTAGACGGGCGACCGCGACGTGAGCATGGCGGTTCCCTCCCCATGTCGATTCATCACCGAAGGTGCCCGTGGTGATCCCCTCAGCCTCCTCTATGGCGAGGACGAAGGTGACAAAGGGCCACTGCTTGTCATCCTCTCCCTTGTCTCGCACCCCTCTCTATCTCTCACTGACTGGCCTACCCCACCAGTGAGGTTCCAACGCATGCGAGCGTGCTCGCGATGGTTCGCCTGGGCTGGATCCCTCCTGGGGTGTCTCAGTTGTGCTGATGTTGGCCCAGTGGCACAATAGGTTTTTTCTTTTCTATTTTCCAAAATCTTGTAAAAAATTCACAGAATTGAGTATTGATCCAAATACAATAATTCAAAATCCTATGTTCTTCTAATAACCCACACAAATTAATGGTGCAGCTTCCATATTTTTTCCCCACAAGCTTTGCCCTGTTCAAATTTATATTTAAATTTGAACTACTAGGGGCCACATTGCAAAATTCCTAGAGCATTCAAATCAACTCCAAATGGGGTGATTCCAATATCTATGTGCTCTAAAAATAATTACCTATTTATCTAGCCATGGTTAACATTTTTACCATGCATTGATTCTGCTGGATCAAAATAAATAACTCCTTTTTCCATTTACCTCATCTACTAAATTCATAGAAAAATCATCCCAACTTTAAATTTAGTGAAACCACTTCCTAAATCTTTATAAAAACGTGTCCTAATTAATAGGTGCATCCACTCCTTTTATACCAATATTTTCTATAGAATCCTTATAGGATCAATAATGCCTCCATTTCCACCGTTCAATAAATCTCTGGTGATTTAAATCCATTAGAGCAACCTTAGTTTATTTTCTTGGGACCACATGTGTCCAAAAAAATAAAAACCCCCTTTTTAGAAGACTTTATGTATCTGCTTGTTGTGTTTCTTATTGTGGTTGATTCCGGTAATAGTTGACAAAGTAGTCGAAATGCTCGGAGTTGGACTAGAATATCGTGAAGACCTCGAAAACTTTGCTGACCCAGGCAAGCAGCCCCTTGTCCATGTCTTGAAACCATTTTATGCATGTCATATAACACTTTACCTTTGCTGCATTTGAATCATGATTGAATTGGTGACCACCTTGGGGGTTGTCTCCGGTAACTCCTCGTTGATACTTGCACTGAGCATGACCCTACCTTCCTATGAGGGTTGCGCGGGTGGGAACTAGTTAGGATGCTATGTAGTTGCTATGCAAATGGGAGGGATTATGCATGATCTTGGAAACAGCGGTGTTTTCAAAGACTTTTCAAAAAACCCGTCGGGTGCGACAAATGCGTGAGGGAGATGATGTTAAGCTAGGTAACTACTTGAGAAGGAAGTGGTGTACTGAGGCAAGTGAGTGTGTGGTTTCGAGAACGGGTTAGATTTAAGATTTGTAGACCGTTCCCAACCATACATGTACAACCATGATACCCCTTATGGGATGGGGCTTTGTTGATTACTATGGTCGGTACTAGTTGAGATCCCAAATTACTAGTGGCGGGAGTGACGTGGTCACTCTCGATACGGGGTCATGTCGGAAAGGACGACCATGTGCTGTTTTCACACACACCGGTCACACGATTGTTTGCCCTCATGGATGATACTTGTGATGTACATCATGAGAGATGGCACCAATGAGTGGACTCTTGGTTAGTATCGTCATGGGAAAGAGATTATTCGGGTACTTACCACAGGTATGAAAAATACCGCGAGTCACTAGGTGACAAAGAAGTTTCCGGAGTCTTGTAGGTAAAGTGTGCATCCTGTGTAGAATGTAGAACTATTCGAATAGCCATGTCCACAGTAAAGGACAGTTGGGTGGTGTTGCTTAAACTATTCGAATAGCCATATCCACAGTAAAGATGATGCTTGAGCTAAGTCAGATGACTTGACATGATGAATGAACAGGACAGGTTCAACCCCCTTCTTATATTGATATGTGTAACTTGTTCATATGGATATCTAAAACTTGTTGATGCATGCTTTCACTAGTTGATTTGAACATGTCTTAGCACTCGAAATTAGCTTTCTGCAAATTACCTGCATAGTGCTATATCATGCATTGTTATTGCCTTGTTCCAAACATGGTTTGCTTGCAAGTACATTCAAAGTACTCATTGGCTTGCCACTGTTATTTTATTGGTCATGCATGAATGAACATGATATGATGAGGAATACCTTGCTGACGTACGTGCGAGATATCATGCTTCCAAGTTAGAATGCATGTAGGGTTAAAGATAGATCGCATGGGTTCACGCTATCATTGAATATTTTACGCTCCAAATATATGAAGACTTGGCCATGAAGGCCATATGTGAGTAGAATAGTATGTAATGCATGTAAGACTCCTCTTATTCAGTCTCTGTGTGTTCAATGAGCATTGATCTCTGGGATCCCTATGCATGTACATTCGGTGATCATGACTTATGGGTCGGGGTCCCCACAATGGCTGAGGTACGTGTGGGGCTGGGCCTTGCCAATGCAGAGCGAGAAGACAAGCAAAAGAAAACCAAGCATCGGGGGGGGGGGGGGGCGAAGGGACATCTTAAGCGGGTGCACGGATAGAAGATAGGATGGGAAGTAAGGTTCCGAGAGACACTCCATCATGCCGCATGTGCCCCCCACAAGCCGCGACCACCACTCGGTGCGTTCCAAAGAGTTGGGCTAAGGGCATCGTGCGGCTCGGCGGTCCTCGGTAACAATCTTTTCTAGGTAACCTCGCTTCGGGTCGACCCCTCTTCTCTTACGTGCCAAGGGGGACCTCCCAAGCGTCGCGCCTCTGGGTATCTCACCAGATTTCGGGCCCGTCACCTCCTGTCTTGTCCCAGGCACCATGACCTGACATACAGCGATGGCTGAGTTAGCTCGAGGGTTGGGTCCTAGCGACGTAGTACATCAAGGCAATCATCACTAGTAGAAAAGAGGGCTTTTGTCCAGTTGATGAAATCCCAATAGTCTCGGTTCACTCACGAAACAGGACCCATGTCGGCATAGGTCCCGGTTCGTGAGGCCAGGGCGCCGGCCAGGCCTCGAGGGCCATTTGTCCTGGTTCGTTTGTCACCTTCGGTCCCGGTTCCAGACATGAACCGGGACCAATGTGCCTCGTTGCTGGCCCACAACCAGTAGTCCTGGTTTGTGGCTGGTACGGGGACCTCAGGTTGTCCTTTGGTCTCGGTTTCAGCAACAACGATTGGCCTACATATACCCTCGCGAGCAGAGCAGTGCACTGCTCTGTTTTTTCGGCCGGCCGTGGGAGAGCTTTGTGGTGATTTAGCTCACCTCTTATGCACATGAGGTGTTCGATGTAATTCCCGAGCCACACTTAAGATTTATCCTTTAGAAGCTCCTTGTCCAAGCTCCATTTTCATCAAGATTTGTCTAGTTTTAATACACTTTGTTATATAACGCACGCAGATGAATCGTCAATGGATGTACGGTGACGGACGCACCTCCGAATATATTAATGGCTTGCATAATTTACTCGAAGCGGCTAAGGCAAACAAGCGAAATGGTTTTATGCATTGTCAATGTACTGTCTGTGGGAATACGAAGCAATTCTCCGACTATAAAACCCTTCACTTCCACCTCCTTTAGAAGGGTTTTATGCCACACTATAATGTTTGGACCAAGCACGGAGAAAGAGGGGTTATGGTGGAAGACAACGTAGAACAAGAGGATGATGACAACTACCCGCCCCCTGAATACGGTGATGCTACGATGGGGGGAGCTGAAGATCAAGAGGAACCAGACAATGTGCCCGATGATGATCTTCGTTAGGTCATTGTCGATGCACATAGAGAATGCGAAAGTGAAAGGGAGAAGTTGAAGTTCGATCGCATGTTAGAGGATCACAAAAAAGGGTTGTATCCAAATTGCGAAGATGACAACACAAAGCTCGGTACCACACTTGAATTGTTGCAATGGAAGGCAGACAATGGTGTGTCTAGCAAGGCATTTAGTTCGCTACTGTAATTAAATAGGATTATTTTGTTCGCGAGACCTTTTACTTTTTTTTATCATGTGGGAGTTGGAATTAAAAACCTTCCAAAGGCTAACGAATTGCCCGACCGTACGTACGAAGCGAAGAAGGTTCTATGCCCTCTAGTATTGGAGGTGCAGAAGATACATGCATGCCCTAATGACTGCATCCTCTACTGTGGTGCGTACAAGGATTTAACGCATGCCCGGCATGCGGCGCATTGCATATAAGATCAGAAGAGATGACCCTGGTGATGTTGACGGCCAGCGCACCGGGAAGATGGTTCCTGCCAAGTTGATGTGGTATGCTCCTATAAGACCACGGTTGAAATGTCTGTTCAGAAACAAAAAGCATGCCGAGTTGATGAAATGGCACATAAAAGACCGTAAGAAAGACGGGAAGTTGAGAGCTCCCACTGACGGGTCGTAGTGGAGAAAGATCGAGAGAAAGTGGAGCAACTTTACACGTGACCCAAGGAACGTATGGTTTGGTTTAAGTGCAGATGGCGTTAATCCTTTTGGGGAGTAGAGCAGCAAGCATAGCACATGGCATGTGACTCTATGTATAACGATGTTGGAAATCTTCTGGCGGACTATTTGTTCCGAATGACGATGCAGGAAACGCACCCATGCAGAAGAAGAAATCTATATTTTGAGACCTACCCTATTGGAAAGACCTAGAGGTCCGCTCTGCAATCGACGTGATACACGTGACAAAGAATCTTTGCGTGAACCTGCTAGGCTTCTTGGGTGTGTATGGGAAGACAAAAGATATGTCGGAGGAACGGGAGGAACATCAAGGTGTGCATGAAGAAGACGGCATGCATCCAGAGCAGTATGAAGGTCCTGCCAGCTACGCTCTTACCAAAGAAGAGAAGGAAAACTTCTTTGAATTCCTGCTCAGTATGATGGTGCCATCCGGCTACTCGTCGAATATAAAGGGAATAATAAATATGGCAGAGAAAAAGTTCCAGAACCTAAAGTCTCATGACTGCCATGTGATTATGACACAACTGCTTCCGGTTGCATTGAGGGGGCTTCTACCGGAAAACGTTCGATTAGCCATTGTGAAGCTATGTGCATTCTTCCTCAATGCAATCTCTAAGAAGGTGATCGATCTAGAAATCCTGCCAAGGTTAAGGAGTGATTTGGTGTTGATGAACACAAGAATATTCTGAGCTCCATACACCCGGAGCAGTGTGACGACTGGATTACATTTGAACACATCAGGACTTTCAGCAGTTGGTTGCAAAAACGTCTCATGTGTGAAAACACTGTTTCTGATGAGCTGTACTCGTTGGCCAGGGGACCATCTTCGACTGTATTGACTTACCAAGGGTACAAGATAAATGGGAATACATTTTACACGATCACCCAAGATCAAAAGAGCACCAACCAAAACATCGTAGTCCGCTTTGATGCAGCAACCGAGAGGGGAAAGGACACATATTATGGTTACATAATGGACATATCGGAACATGACTATGGACATGATTTCAAGGTCCCTTTGTTTCATTGCAAATAGGTCAATCTATCAGGAGGCGGGGTACAGATAGACCCACAGTACGGAATGACAGCAATGGATCTGAACAATCTTGCGCACGCAAAGGAACCATTCGTCCTAGCCAATGATGTGGCACATGTTTTCTATATGAAGGACATGTCTACAAAACCGTGAAAAATAAAGGAAGCGAATACATCATACGATGAGCGAAACCGCCACATAGTTCTTTCAGGAAAAAGAGACATCGTGGGACTGGAGGGCAAGACAGACATGTCTCAAGATTATGAAAAGTTACATGAAATTTCTCCCTTCAAAGTCAAGGCTGACCCAAGCACCCTGTTAAACGATGAACATTATCCATGGTTACTGTGCAATAAGCAAGGAACACAAGCGAAGAAGAAGTGAAGAAATGAAATGCCCTTTGTAACAGATGAGTTTTCGTATGAAATCCTCATACTTCGAAAGAGATTGTCCATTTTGTACACGAATTGCATCCAGTTTTTGCCGCAACCCTCTCAAGTTTTTAGCACAAGTTATGTGAGTGAAATGATGATACCGTGCCAACTTTCAACCTTTTCAGAATTCATTTGTAGTGTTTTTTAATTTAAGGGTCATTTAGCTAAAAAAATCTCTAAATGAATGAAAAATACCAAATGAAGTCAGAAATAGTTAAAAATTGATGATTTGTCTTTGAATGGTGCATTTTGAACACACAAAAAGTCTGGAGTTCAAATAAGTTCAAAAAAATGAAATGCTTCGTAAGAGTTGAGTTTTCGTATGAAACCCTAATACTTCGAAAGAGATTGTCCGTTTTGTACATGAAGTGCATCCAGTTTTTGCTGCAACCCTGTGAACTGTTTAGCACATGTTATGTGGATAAAATGATGATACCATGCCAACTTTCAACCTTTTCAGAGTTCATTTGTAGTTCTTTTCAATTTAAGGGTCATTTAGCTACAAAAATCACTAAATGCATGAAAAATACCAAATGAAGTCAGAAATAGTTAAAAAATGATAATGTGTGTTTGCATGGTGCACTTTGAACACAAAAAAGTCTGGAGTTCAAATAAGTTTTAAAAAATGAAATCCCTTTGTAACAGATGAGTTTTCGTATATTACCCTCATACTTCGAAAGAGATTGTCCGTTTTGTACACGAAGTGCATCCAGTTTTTGCCGCAACCCTCTCAACTTTTTAGCACATGCTATGTGGGTGAAATGATGATACCATGCCAACTTTCAACATTTCCATATAGTTCATTTGTAGTGCTTTTCAACTTAAGGATCATTTAGCTCAAAACAAATAAGTAAATGCATGAAAAATACCAAATGAAGTCATAAATAGTTGAAAATTGTAGATGTGTCTTTGAATGTGCATTTTGAACACACAAACAGTCTGGAGTTCAAATAAGTTCAAAAACATGAAATCCCTTTGTAACACATCAGTTTTCGTATGAAGCCGTAATACTTCGAAAGAGATTGTGTGTTTTGTACACGATGTGCATCCAGTTTTTGCCATAACTCTCTGAACTTTTTAGCACAAGCTATGTGCGTGAAATGATTATACCATGCCAACTTTCAACATTTTCAGAGTTCATTTGTAGTGCTTTTCAATATAAGGGTCATTTAGCTCAAAACAAAAATCAGTAAATATATGAAATATACCAAATGGGCGGACGGACGTTTTGCCCCGGTTCTATCCACCAACCTATACGAAAGTTCTCTTTTTCCCGCCCTTTTGGGCCAGCGGAAGTGTGGATTTCGTCCCAGTTGATGCCACAAACCGAAACCAAAGGTTTCGCATATAGTGCGGGAGTTGTCGAAATTGACCTTTAGTCCCGGTTGGTGTTACAACCCGGGACTGAAGGTGTGCTTTGGTCCCGGTTTGGGCCCACAACTCAAACAAAGGTGTTCGTATATTGCGGGAGTTATCGAAATTTCCACGAACTTTCATTCCCCCCCACCGTTCTCTCTTCGTTGCCATCGCACCCGAGCCAGTCGCCGCCGGCGAGCGCCTCCTCCACTAGCCCGTCGTCGCCGTCGCCGTCGCTGAAGATCCCGTTGTCGCCCCGAGCCCATCGCTGTCGCCCTCGCTCTCGAGCCGATCATCGTCGTCATCATCGTCGCCATCGCCCCCGATCCCATCGTCATCGCCATCGTCCCCGATCCCATCATCTTCCCTGAGCCCGTCGTCGTCGCCGTCGTCCCTGAGCCCGTCGTCGTCGCCGTCGTCCCCGAGCCCATCGCCGTCGCCGTCGTCCCCGAGGCCATCGCCGTCGTCGTCGTCGCCTGTCACCGCCCGTCATGGCCGTCGCGCCCGAGCCCATCACCGTCGTTGTCGTCGCCGTCGCCCCCGAGCCCATCGCCGTCGTCGTCATCGCCCGTCGCCCATCGCCATTCCGAATCCCGCCGTCGTCGCCCGTCGATGCACCGGTAGCACGTCCATCAATCTCACCATCTCCCTATTTGTGAATTCATGTGTGTGAGAAGACGTAGTCTAATTGCGAATCCATGTGTGTGTATTACAGTCATATTGGATTCAGTTTCAATAACAAATAAAGTTATAAAAATTATAAAAATATTTAGATTAGATTCAGTTTCAATAGCAAATAAAGTGATAAAAAAGTTTTGCTCAGCAAACTCGGTGACTACCGAATCCCGGAGGAAGATCATGATGGCTTCGGTGATCGAACAATGGAGGAGGAAGGACATTATCATGACGGCTTTGGTGACTACCGAATCCTGGAGGAAGGAGACCCTCACGACGGCTCCGGTGACCGAACGGAGGAGGGAGCTATTGAAAAGTCTGGATCGAGCCATACTTCGGTAACAAGACGAGGCCCGACGAGAAGGTTGGGCAAGGATCAAAAGTTCACGATCACAGAACTATCGGACTATGGCCAACCGATTGAACCCAAGCGGACGAGGGGCGCATTTTCTACTCAATGCGGAGCTATTCTCAGGGACAACATCCCGATCAGCATCAAGTAATGGAATAAGCCTAAGGGCGACAACGTCCGTGAATGTGATTATGTCACCGATAGGCTGAAAGATGATCTTTGGACCGTGTTGAAGGAAAATTTCACCCTACCGCCAGAGGAGGATCCGAATAAGCGAGTTATAGAGCCACTGGTCAAGGCCTGTGCTCTTAAGAAGATAGCAAAACTATCAGGAGGTGGAAGAAAGAGTTGAAATCAAAGTATGTCCACAAGGGAAGAATCCAGAATTCGTTGGCCGATTTGAGAAGATTAGTGATCACTGGCCCGCATTTGTGGCGTACAAGTCATCGAACAAGAGTAAGGAAATGTCAGAGAGAAACCAGAAGAATGCTACAACGAAGCAGTATCACCATAACACGGGATCAGGTGGCTACCTCAAAGGCCTACCATTGTGGGACAAAGCTGAGAAAGACCTGATTGCTAAAGGGATCCAACCACAGACATGGAACTGGCCCCACCGTTCAAGGAATTGGTTCTTCGGAGTTAGGGAAACTTTGGACCGTGAAACAGGGGATTGTCGTTAGACGGAGGAGCAACTTGCAACACCCATCAACAAGCTTTAGAAGTGTATCACCGCAGCATAGGAAGGGCTGTTCTTTCCTAAAAGAGAGAATGACGAGCTGACTGAGGCCCTAGGGTGTGTTGAGAACCCTGGGTGAACACGAGGCACACCAGGCTCCGTTCCGTGGAAGCTTGGGTTTCCTGGTGCAGCCGGTTATAGAAGCCGAGCGACAAAGAGGAAAGCGGAGCTGAGCGACATGCAGAAAATCAATGCAAGACTACAAATTTTAGAGGAACTTTAGAGCCAGCGAGCTGTCGACCAACCATCTCAGCGGCACGAAACTACCACAGAATTTACCCCGCCATCTCAGCGGAGAAGCAGCGTGGCTTCCACGGAGCTCGTTCAGCCTGACTTCACGGCTCCTAGCTACCCCGTGGATACTATAACAGAGTCTCAACCTTGCGAGCTTTTGACGAAATGTCGGAACCTCACTTTCAAGGAAGCTATCGGCGTTCCTGCTCCTCCTCAATCCAACAGAACTTTTTACTGCCGTCCGATTCCACGTGGTTATGCGCTTGTGATGGTGGATGAAGTAAATAAGGATTTTGAGCCGCTCGAGCTTGACCACCCTACAGTTGAAGATGAGAATACTAAGTTGGTTCATGCTTTGAGGAGTTCATGTCTATGGCTGAAGGAGTACATCAATCTTCCAAAATGGACTCCTCCTCCTCCTCCTCCTTCGGCGAGTGATCAGGGCACTCCTCATCCTCCTCCGGCGACTGATGGGGGCACTCCTCATCCTCCTCCGACGAATGATCAGGGCACTCTGGCTCCTCCGACGCATAAGGGAACTCTGCCTTCTTCTTCGGCTCCTCCTCCCTTGCGTGAGGGCACTCTGCCTCCTTCTTCGGCTCCTCCTCCGGCACGTCGGAGCACTCCGCCTCCTTCTTCGGCTCCTCCTCCAATGCGTCGGAGCAGTCCGCCTCCTTGTTCGGCTCCTCCTCCGGCGTGTCAGAGCACTCAGCCTCCTTCTGTGGCTCCTCCTCTAGCGCGTCGGATTAGTCCTCCTCCTTCGGCTCCTCCTCAAGCGTGTCGGAGCAGTCCACCTCCTCCACAACAGCGGAAGACAGACATCGTCGCCGCTCCGCCAAAAATTACACAAGTAAGAAAGATGCAACCTCCTCCTACTTCTCTCAAGCGGAAGACAGACTCCGCCGCCGCTCTGGCGGCTAGCAATGATGGAATGTTAGCAAAACGAAGAAGTGGAAAAACAATTCCCCAGCTCGGCCAACAGAAGAAGCATTGGTGCCCCCCTCTCAAGGTGTCTAGCGATATCGTCGTCGCTAATTATTCGGGGTTCCTGCCCGGTACCAATCGTGGTGATTACGTGAGAGATTCAGTAATTTTTAAGATAGCTGAGGTAACGAATGAAGAACAATATATATTCGTGCTCGGGAAGCCTCTCGTCAAACCTGGCCATCCTCCTCCAACACTAAGGATGCATGAATTGCATGAGTGGTACATGAACATCTTCACGGAGAAAACGGTTGTGTATATGAGAGTGAACAAAGATCAGGAATTCATTGGAGCTTTAGTGGTGCTTGTTGAATTTGAGGAGTTATTTCAGTTATACAATGACCTGGATCTCGACAAACAACTCCTGACTTCCTACTGTTTGTTAGTATTACTTCTGTAGTTAAGTCTCTAGCTCAGCTCGTTCATTGCATGTATCTATAATTATCCTCACTATATATATTATGCAGATTGAAGGTCGTCGAATTAAAAAAAGCAGGAATCTTTGACATTGGGTTCATTAGCCCAGAATCGGTAAATGTATTGTCGATAAGAAATGAAACCAAAGAGATCGAGGTTAAGTTGCTAAATTTGTTGCTTTTAAATCAAAACAAAAGGGACATACTCTTTCCTTACAACTTTAGGTGAGTGTTGTTGTCTTCTCTGTATACTCGGTTTCGCTTACTCGAGGTTAATTAGTAAATTAATTGATGAGTTATATATGTGTGCGCAGTTGCCACTGGATTCTGCTATCCATTAAGCTTGACACGGGAAAAGTAAGTGTCTTAGACTCGAGACGTAGAGATCCTGAGGATTATGTGGACATGACTTCAATGCTCAAGAAGTAAGTTCACTCAATACCGGGACCATACCAGCATGCAACTTTCGTTAATTTCCTGATATCAAGTAATCATTTTCTTTGCCTAGCAGGATTTGGAAGAAGTTCACGAATAAGGTTCACGGTATACCCAAAGAATTGCAATTTACGAACACCCGAGTAAGTAGTACTAGCTCGCTAGTTCCGCGCATCTCTAATTGATTCAAATTTTCATCAATATATCATTACCATGCTTGCTTATCAGTTTGATTGAACTCTATATATTCTAGTAAAGTGCTTGTACGAGGTAGGTGGGACTCAAATATGTGCATTCTACGTATGCGAGTTCATTAGCCTCTCGACCTGTGGGCGCGGCATCTGTGACGAACAATTTGAAGTACGTAAATAATATTCACAATTTTATTTTATATATTACCATCAATTTTGTTGAGTTTTATTCATATATATGGTGGTATTTAGCCCCTTCTTTAAATTAGATCTAAAAGAAGCGGGATGAACCCCAATAAGATGACGACATACGAGCAATTAAAGAGGAACTGGCGGGATTCCTTCTTGACCAAGTCATATCTAGTGACAGAGAGTACCATGTGGACTATTTGTGATTGGATCTCAGGTAGATGATGTTAGGCATTGTAAAAGATGTTATATTGTAAAAGATGTTAAGTATTCTAAATGGTTTCCTTCATTTTCTTATTAGGTAGCGTCATGTTCTCTCTATATGTATAGTAGCTAACATCGACCAAGCACGGAGAAAGAGAGGACACTTCTCTCTATTAGCTAGCTAACAAAATATGAAACCACTAAATTAACCCTCCACCCCCATAAAAAAACATAAACCCCAGCTCTGGGTAGATGCTGACGCGTGGATGCCATGTTGTCCCGGTTGGTGTGACCAACCTGGACTAAAGAAACTCCTACCCGGGCTCGCTGCAGCGGCCACGTGGAGACCATTAGATCCCGGTTCATAAGCGAACCAGGACTAAAGGTTTTGGGATTTAATCCTGGTTCAAGAACCGGGGTTAATGGGCCTCCGGAACTAGGACAAATGGGCCATTTTCTACTAGTGCATAGAGAAGGGGACAAGCCTAACAAGGAGAACTAAGAATAAACACATTTTTAGCGGCATTAACTTAAGGTGCGAGGGCCATAATTTGTCTCACACGGGGCTCGAGGAGCGCCAATTCCACGATGGTGGATTTCGCGCCGCGTCCGCCTAGTCTGAGTCCTCCTCCTTGACATGGATGACGCGGTCGTAGCTCTTCGAAGAAGTGCTGCCACCACCATCGTTGCCGGAGGAACTGCTGTCAATTTCCATGCAGCAGTCCATGCGGTCGCCGTCTCTCCCAAAGAGCTCCACCAAGAGCGTGGTGACCCCATCGAACTTGAACTAGAGGACATGACCCTACATCAAGCCGCGTGCGAGAGTGAACGATTTCCACCCCCGCGCCAGGACATGAAGCCACAGGGGGTGAAATCTGTAGCCACCCAGGAAGGCCCGTTATAGTATATGTCTGGATACACCCACATGCCAAGGGGGCGCGCTCCACTATCTCCCCCGCAAAGGAGCTCAAGAGTTGGAGCCAGATTCGGAGTTGGCTCTCTATCTCCATCATGAACTCCTGGTCCGCCTGCATGGAGTGGATCCCCGACCTATACAGCTGGGAGGCCTTGCCATTCCTCTTACCCCGTCGGCGGCCGCATCACCCCCCACGGCTGCGGCCGCTGGCTGAGCTACCTCCTCATGTGCCTGGTTGGTGCAAGTCGCCAACAAGGAATGACCCCCCTGGGAGGCGCCTCGGATGCGGTGGGGGACGTGAGTGGGCGGCCTCCGCCTCCTCCGCCGTTACCTTTCCCTTCTCGACAGTGGAAAACCTCCTCAGAGCGCCATTGACGAAGCAACAACAAGGGAGTGAAATGCGAGAGGAAGGAAGATGAGCCCATGGACCCTCTATCTTGCCAATTTATAACAGTCGGTGGATGATCGACTTGTGCCCCCACGCCTTCTCTAGGCATAAGCAACATAAGAAATAGCAATGATGGCACCGATTCACGCACAGGCTTTATGTCATCCCGGGCACTTGTCGAGCCGTCGTGGGGAAGTGGGGTGTCCCGCGCCCAGTCGTGCGCCATGTGTAGCACTTGTACAGTAGGAGGGTGGGACTCGCGCGGTTTCATGCCGTCCACTAGAGGAATCATGCACGCCGCGGGCCCAGGGGCTTCTTTCGGGCTTCTCGGACTTGGGGTACTGAGGCCCGTATGCATGCGGCCTAAGGCGGAGCACATGCCATGGGCCCAATATGACCCACAACCGGACTCCGCACGCCAGGCCTTCATGAGGGCCCCCGCCTCACGAGACGCATGTCAGAAAACATCGGCAGGAGCCACGCAAAGCCCACTCATGTGGGCACCTACTCAGGTTGCTCTTGAGGCCCTCACATGATAGACTAAACAAGAGTGTCTTGGCGGGGCCGCGTGGTCACACGTCATCACGTGGGTGACGCGCATCTTGCCATGCGGAGCCAAGAGGCACACCTACATGCACGGATGAGGAGGCTTTCCTCTTCTACGATAAGGGAGCTGGGCCGCTGCCAGGTCCCAAGAAGACGAAGGCTGGCGTCTCGCCAGGACGGGTGTCATCCCTGAGCCTACTAACGCGTCACGGCAAGAAGCTTTTGTAAGTGACGACCACTTTAGTCAGGATAAGTTACATTCATGTCCCCTTCAAACTGGCTACTGTGGTAACCCTTCCCGCCAAGTGTTTTCAGGGGAAGAGGATCATGGCCAGTATAAGAGAGGACAAGCTACCGCCATAGAGGAGATTGACCCGAGAGCTAGCAAGAACACCCCCTTGTTCTCTCTCACCGGGAAGCAATCCAGACAAGCACGAGTAGGGTCTTACACCGCGTGGTGGCCCGAACCTGGGTAAACTATCGTGTCCAGTGTTCCTCTTCCTCAGCTCGAGCATGCCTAAGCGTCACTATTGGGCTACGAAGTGAACTAGGATAGCAGAACCCACGCACCCCAGAGTTCGAACCTCTTGGGTCCCCGGAGCCCCAATTCCCACAGTCACGAACTCAACATAACAGTCGCAGGACAACCTGGTGATACTCCTGAGAAGATATTTGGAAAACCATGAACCACCAATATGTTATCAAGGTAAAAAACAATCTCTCTTTTCAAGGGAATACGATATGATCAAAGGAGCGATGGATCGACAAAATACCTACTCATGAATCAAAAAGTCCACCAGGAAAATGGACCAGGTAGCACGATCAACCTTAAAATTATGATTCAATAACCAACACACTAAGAATGGATATTATTGCATATTAACTACAAAGCAACATGTTTGCTCAGAGTGTTGATTTCACACTTCACGGTTGACTTTTTGGTATTCCGGTTACAACCAACACAGGGACCGAGAAATGTATAATGATACAGAGAAGTATCACTGTATGAAGAGTTCATAAGAGGTTGTGCAATTCTCACAATACACTTGGCATAAAGAGGGAGTTATTCAAGGTGGAATAGAACAAAAGATGGATTGGCATTTTGATCTGCAGAATACAACTACTTTGAACCAATCCTAGATATGGATAAAGTATTGGAGTTTGTTTCTCCTACACATTCTAAAATAGATTGACTTGATAGACCACAGAAAAAATAGGCATCCATGAACAAGAATGCATAACTACTCTTTACTATCCACTCATAGATAAGGTTGAAAAAATAACTAAGGGGGGTAACACAAGAGCACATAATTTTTTTGAGTTCTAAATGCATAGGTTAACATATCAAACATGGTTCAATACAGTTCTTTCCGCTAACCCGTGAAAAAGGAAGAGAACTGGCACAACCATAATATAGAATGGAGAAGTCATCATAAGCACTCTTGTTGTGATCTTCAGTTCGCGAAGAACTTCTACCAGGGATGGTTCATGGTATTGGAAGTATGACATACCACAGACCCCGAAGACTAGAACAAGGTTACTAATCATCCTAAAGGAATGATCAAATTCTCACAACATGAGTATAGGGAATTAATCAAGGGTTCAAGAACCCATATTTGAAATACCTACTACTATATAACATCACAAGATGCTTTCAATATTGAGGGCCAGAATAATTAGACCAGAAACACAATACATGGCTAAATTACTGGGTGGTTATTCGGAAAAATATGGTTTCCTAACACTAACAAAAAGTGGACATAATAGAGTAACTCAACACAAAAATATGGTTTCCTAACACTAACAAAAAAGTGGACATAATAGAGTAACTCCACATAATTGAGTAACTCACATTATTTGTAAACCTTGGATAACTCAGAAAACATTACAGTTGTATGTGTGTGAAATAGAGGCAACCTGGAAGACAACTCACAACATAACAACGAAATTATTATGGAGACATCGATCCGGGAAGAGAACATCTTTCCTATAAGTCTCGAACATAGTAACTCCTCGTCCTGATAGATAGATGAGAAAGCCTAGATCTTAATTGTTGGGACCCCGATCCTAAGCCATAGGAATCCAGCCTGTAACACATCACATCTCTTTGCGGTCTCACGCATGGTTATCCCCATGGTTGTAGCCTTACCCTAGCCGGGACCATTTGCACCTTTTGACTCACATATGCAACTATGTTGCTAGCAATCCAATGACAAAGAACCCGGATCGACATGTCTAGTCATAAACCAAAGCAGCAGTTCCGCACAGGGACATGCATACATGACCCAACAAAGCAGGTGTCGATCACTAGCGATTGTAGACAAGTCATAGAAAGCTACAAGGACTCCATTACATTGCGTGACATTTCCCCACAGGGGACAGACACAACAGCTAAGAAGGACACATGCCGGTCAACCAATGTGTCCAGAACAGTAGCGAACTACCATGGCTCGTTGGAATCACAAAGGGGCATTTCCCTGTAAGGAGTGCTACTAAAGCCTACGGCTAGGTATTCGAACCCCATACATATCAAGTACAACACACGTACGCATGGCATACCGATATGTATAGATACATCGATGGCATCACAACATAACCATAAACATACAAACTTTATTTAGAAGGCTCGCAAGGGCCACACACATAATATTACAAGGTAGGGGTCTCACGACCCATCATCACAAGTCATACACACAATTATTACAAGCCAGCGGAAGGTTTAAAACTGCCTGAGTACAGACAGATGGAAAGATAAAGGCACATGGCCTGACTATCTACAGACCCATCCTAGGGCTAGATCGTAGCTGGGATACCAGCTACTTGTCGTCGTCGATGTCTAGGTAGAACCCTCCATTAGGGTCATTAACAACCTCTGCAACAATTTATTAAGAAAACGTGAGTACAAAAGTACTCATCAAGACTTTAGGATAAACTATCTACTCATGCAATGTATCAATAAGGAATTGTGTGGTTTCATGCGGAAAGCCAGCATTTGACTCATGGCTAGACAACTTGCATTTTTAAATAGTTTTGACAACTTTGATTTCTCGCACACGAGTCCACTAACACCACAACAATACTCCATCGTGGAATCATTCCGTCTCCATACGGAAATGCCGTCCCCGACACTCACGCTTATCTTGAAAATGTAATTAGTAGCCATTATAGTTATCTATGAACAACATATGTCTCCAAGTAGTCCATATCCGCGGACGCGGCTATTTGAATAGATCATAACCCTGCAGGGGTGTACTTCTTCACACGCACTCTCACCACTTATCGCCATGTGCACGTCATGCACCGCGGCAACCTACAAGCGGAAGCCCGGCGAGGGAGTCGGCCACGACAGTTTACCACGTTAATACTTAGTCCAGGTCTATCGCCTATCTGAGGGTAACCCGCACGGAAGTCCGGCCGAGGTTTCCACCACGGCCCCAAAGGATGTGCGCATGGTTCCCAAGCCCTCCATCCGGGTGCCACTTGGTACACCGTGCCATTGCCTACCGCATCATAGCCCACCTCTAAGGTCAGCGCTACGCATGGCCTCCAGCATGACTATAAACACGAGAAACTACTTGCAACTCCTGGACCGAGTACTAAGCGATTAATAAGTCGAGCGGGGTCATATTTCAGGGCCCAGCATGTGGTAGTATCTTGTCTTGGATTACATAGACGGAACTCAGTTCCTAAGGACGGTTCCAATGAAACAACCCGCCATGTACTCCTACATAGCCTTTCACCGGTACCTTTACCAAATCAGGTTCAACACACAACCTTTACTTACTGAACACGTTTCCACAATTCTCTAAGCATAGCATGCATAGCATGATAGGGCACATCATGTCTCAAGCATCTACCAGGTATGCTAGGTTGCAAGGTTCAACTATTTACTGTGACAAGGACAGGTCATGCAAAGGAAGTGGGTTCGACTAACGAGGTAAAAATAGTGAAAGCATTTTGACCTAATGCAATAAATAAGAGCAGGAGCGAGAACATGGGATTTATCGGGATGATCAAAATGGTTGCTTGCCTTGTTGCTCAGCAGAGGGGTGATATCCGTCAGTCGGATAATCAGACGTATCCCAAGGGGCGAAGCCTACCGGAATAACAACAATCAATCAATATCAAACATATGCAACAAAATGATGCATGAAATGCAATGTAGCATTGTTTGAGATAAACAACACAACCCTTTGGGGTGATCTTGATATGAAATCATAATTCAAATATCATTTGAATTATAATTTATTACATTATTTTAATTTATTTGACCTGATGCTGTTTCATCACTTTGTTTTTCATGCATGAAAGTAGCACCATTGGATTCCTAGAATTTTTCTGATCCATTTACATATATTATTTGTCAAATTTGGAGTTACATTCAATTTTCTATGAATTTCCAAAGTTTTGAACTTATTCTGGAATTATTGTTATACAGAAAAAGCTTTATTGCATCAGCATGACATCAACAGGTCCAACTGGCCGTTGAAAGTCAAACCTGATCAGTGGGACCCACTCGTTAGTGACTCTGGCCAGTTTTTAGTTTAAATTTCAGTTAATAGATTAATTATCGGGGCTGGACCCACATGTCACTGATTGTTTAAGTTTTTATTTAATTGATAATTTTTACTAATCCTAAACTTAATTAACCAGGGGCTGGCCCCACCTGTCATAGGCTCAGGGGGGTCAGATCCACTGGCAGCGAGGCCATTCTCACCGGCGGTGAGCCTTCGGCGACCAGCAGAACGGGGGAGGGGCTTGGAAATGCCTCTCCGATAACCATTTGCACGGCAGAAGCCACCAAACTGACCAGCGTTCACCCGCCGTTCCATTTTTGCATAAAACCGGGGCTTATCTGGCCGGAGATGACGCCGGCGACGAGCTCGGCGGCTGCTAGAGCTCGAGCGATGTCGGGCTAGTGGAAACTGAGGGGAAAACGTGCGGCGCTCGGCTCCTAAAGCATCAACGTGATGTGTTGAAACATTTGCAAGGTTCAAAACAACGAGCCGATCACCGGAGAGCCACCGGAAACGAGCTACCGCGGCGGTCATCGTCGGGCTCCGGTGGAATCAGGTGCTAGAGCTCGGAAACGAGAGGGGTAATAGAGGCGAAAGGATCCTGAGCTTATGAGGAGTGCAGAGGCGTTAAAAGTAGGCTCTGGGAGGCGTGAGGAGGAAGAACGGCGACGAGGAACGTCGGTGATCCGAGGAGGAAGAAGGCGAGTTCTCGGTGATTCACTGCGTCTCAGCGTCGAGCTCGTGGCTTGGAAGCTTCAGGGGATCTTGGCGGTTCTTCTGCGCGGCTCAGGAGGGAAGGAGGCAGGCCAGAGCGACGGCGAGCTCGAGCTCTGCTCGGGGTCCAATGGTGGTCGAGAGGAGAGAGAGGAGGGGGGAGAATGAGGAAAGGGAGAGCTCGGGGAGGCCTCGGGGAGCATATCCCCGACCACGCCAGCGCGACGAGGCGGCCAGGAAGGCACGCAGCTGCGTGGGCGCGCCAGATCGAGCGGCGGCCACCTCCTGCTCCGACTGGCAGGAGGAAGACGATAGCTAAGGTGGGCTGGGCCTCACGTGACCGTCAGGTAAGTCTTTTTCATTTCTTCCCTTTTCTGTTTTCTGCTTTATTCTTTCTGTTATTTGTTTCGTTTTATTTTTGGCTCCAAACTATTCCTAAAATAGTTTGAAAAATACTGGAGTGTTAGTTGGAATATTTCCAACCACTCATAAAGTTTTCAACATTTTTTGAAACTTTAAATTATTTGAAATCAAATATATAATTGATTTCAGTAGCTTTTAACTTAAATTTAAAATAACAAAAGTGGTTTTAAAATAAGTTTCATATCTCATATCTTGTTTTCCACCTGTTTCATATCTTGTTTCATTTAATTTTCTTGGATGCATTGATAGAAAACATGAGCACAAGTGACTGAACCCTAACAGGGATCAGGGATGTGACATTAATCCCCTAAAAATTAAGAGGGTAACTCAAAATAAGAAGGTCACAAGGAATGGAGTAAAAAGAATCTTATGTTCCCTTCCACAATCAATTCTATTATATAACTAAAGAATTGCTATCACTACAGGAATTAGCTTCTTTGCCGTCTGCCATCACAGACGGCAAAGAGTATATCACGGACGGAAAAGAGTTTATCACAGACGGCAAAGAATCTCACTGTCGGCAAAATTTCTGCGTCAGCCTACGACGGCATTGTAGCTTCTTTGCCGTCTCCCTCACCGAAGCGGACGACAAAGAGCTTTGCCGTTAGCTTTCTAAGAGAGCAGTCGGCAAATATGTCAAGACGACAGCCGGCAGGCATTGCCTCCGTTAGGGCCTAACGGAGGCTTTGTCATCTGCCTCCCCCTCTTTTGTGCCGTTTGCCTCCCCCCTCTTCTTTGCTGTCTGCCTCCCCCTCCTGTGTGCCGTCTGCCTCCCCCCTCTTCTGTGTCGTTTGCCTCCCCCTCTTCTTTGCTGTCAGCCTCCACCTCCTCCTCCCCCCTCCTCTGTGCCCTCTTCTTTGCCGTCTGCCCCCCCTGGAAGCAGACGACAAAGATACTATATGGCCAGCTGCTACTGCCCACGTTGCACAGCTGGGCGCCATGTGGCACCTTTGCCGTCGGTCAGCCGATGGCAAAGGCCTTTGCCATCAGCTGGCAGACGGCAAAGAGCCTATATTGTCACATTTTTGTTTATTTTTTCTATTTCACAGCATATATATATATATAATTCATAGCACATATATGATAAATAGGTCACAACACATATATGATATAAATATAAAGCTCATCAATGCCATTTGTTCATCAACGTACATCCCATATATCAAAAGAACCAACACATACAAAGTTTCATCCATATATACATACATATAGTTGCACATATATTGTTCATCCATATATACATATACATATAGTTCCACATTGTTCATCAACTCAAATAAAAACGGGAACTAAAGCACTCCAATGCCAGCTTCCATGCATGTAGTACATCCAATCTGCAAAATGGGAATAAGAAAGGCAGAAGAAGAACAACAACAACATATATATGACAAATAAGCTAAATTGAAGAAGAAAGAGAAGAAGCAATAAGAGAACAAGGAGAAGAAAAACAATAAGGAGCAGGATGAGGGGAAGGAGAAGGAGAAGGAGGAGGAGAAGAAGAAAAAAGAAGAAGAGATGAACATGGAGAAGAAGGAGGAGAAAGAGAAAGAAAGAAGAAGAAGGAGAAGAAGGAGCCCTCCTTCTTCTCCTCCTTCTCCTTCTTCTTCTCTTCTTCTCCTCCTCCTTCTTATTCTTCTCCTTCTCCTTCTCCTCCTCTTCTTCTTCTCTTCTTCTTCGTCTTCTTCCTTCTTTCCATTTCTCCTCTTCTCCTCTTCTTGGAGCTAAATTAGCTAACTATGTCTTTTTGGAGCTAAATGGGCTAATTATCCCATTTTAGAGGAAAACAAGCTAAGTATATAATATTAATGAGCTAACCAAGGTTCTTATGCCATTTTGAGGTTATTATGGCATTTTGGAGCTAAATGGGCTAATTATGTCATTGTTGGGGAAATTAAGGCAACGAGAATATGAAAGAGGAGAAGAAATAGGAGGAGGAGGAGAAGAAGAAGAAATAAAGAAGAAGGATGAGAAGGAGGAGGAGGAGGAGAAGGACTACAAGTCTTCTCCTCCTTCTCCTCCTCCTTGTCCTTCTTCTCCTCCTCCTTCTTCTCCTTCTCCTTCTCTTCTCTTTCTCTTGTTCTGTTTGTTCTTCCGTTTCATTTCTCCTCTTCTCCTCTTCTTGGAGCTAAATTAGCTAACTATGTCTTTTTGGAGCTAAATGGGCTAATTATGTCATTATAGAGGAAAACAAGCTAAGTATATAATATTAATGAGCTAACCAAGGTTCTTATGCCAGTTTGAGCTTATAATGTCTTTTTGGAGCTAAATTGGCTAATTAAGTCATTGTTGGGGAAATTAAGGCAAGGAGAATATGAAAGAGGAGAAGAAAGAGGAGTAGGAGAAAAAGAAGAAGAAATAAAGAAGGAGCAGAAGGAGGAGGAGGAGGAGAAGGACTAGAAGGTCCTTGGCCTTCTCCTCCTTCTCCTCCTCCTCCTCCTCCTCATCCTTCTCCTTCTTCTCTTCTTCTTCTTATTATTTCTTTTCATTTTTCCTATTTCTTCTCCTCTTCTCCTCTTCTTGGAGCTAAATTATCTAACTATGTCTTTTTGGAGCTAAATGGGCTAATTATCCCATTTTAGAGGAAAACAAGCTAAGTATATAATAGTAATGAGCTAACCAAGGTTCTTATGCCATTTTGTGGTTATTATGGCATTTTGGAGCTAAATGGGCTAATTATGTCATTGTTGGGGAAATTAAGGCAAGGAGAATATGAAAGAGGAGAAGAAAGAGGAGGAGGAGGAGAAGAAGAAGAAATAAATAAGAAGGAGGAGAAGGAGGAGGAGGAGAAGGACTAGAAGGTCCTTTGCCTTCTCCTCCTCCTCCTCCTCCTCCTTCTCCTTCTTCTCCTCCTCCTTCTTCTCCTTCTCCTTCTCTTCTCTTTCTATTCTTCTTTTTTGTTCTTTCTTTTAATTTCTCCTCTTCTCCTCTTTTGGAGCTAAATTAGCTAACTATGTCTTTTTGGAGCTAAATGGGCTAATTATGTCATTGTTGGGGAAATTAAGGCATGGAGAATATGAAAGAGGAGAAGAGAAACTTACCGTAGTGGTCATGAGGGAGGAGAAACACCTGGAGAAGGGTCATGCGATGTCGCTCGGGAGTTATTATGTAGAATAGATATTTTGCAATGTCTCAGTTAGCATGATGACACTCAATTATTAATACTAGTTTACAATGAAACTCACCGTGCCAATCAAAGTGAAGACACGCATCGGCGGAGGGACTTGACCGCTCTTCTCGCAGAGACCCTGAAGAGTGGGTCGTATTAGTTAGTAATGAAACAGACATTACACACATGATTTGGCTAATGTGAAAAAAGACTTACCACAAAAAGCTCGTACACGGCCCATTGACCCGCCTCATTCCGGGACTTCTCCTCCTCAATCAATCATGCCGTGGTCTGGTCCCTCTCATCAAGAGCAGCCTGAAGAGCAGCCTAGCTTGCCAATCTCTCTTTCTCAAGAGCAGCCTGGTTTTCCAATCTCTCTTTCTCAAGAGCAGCCTGGTTTGCCAATCTCTCTTTCTGAAGAGCAGCCAGAAACACTATTCCTCGTTACCACAGTAATGATCTATGGTGACACACATAATGAAATGGATGGAAGTGTTCTTAGTCTGTACAACTAACCTCGATGGCAAGATCGACTGGCCGTGGATGACGCGTTATCTCTGGATAGCTGCTCGACTGGCGCGCCTTGATCTCCGGGAGAGTGAGTGGACAACGTATTATCCCATCTCCAATGGCTATCGAGGCATGGGGCCTCCTGCCACCAGATATCATCACCAGCTCTGGATCCAAAGGTTCCTGGCTAGGGTTAAAGTCATCCCCTTTCGTAGCCTTCCCCGCGTCCCTATATGCCACGAGCTTGTGGTGGGATGATATGTTGGTGAAGTTATTGGGATCATCCAAGTCAGACTCAGAGAATGCCTTCGCCTTCTTGTACGAGGCAGTATGGGCCATGCCATAAAGGACGTACAAGTGTGGCATCTCCATCTTATTGTGATGCGCCTAAAAGAGAGGAACAAAATATAAGCATGAAGAATGAATTGCATGAATCATGAAGCAAATCACATACCCAGTTTCTTCCGAACTGAAGTAAATTGCCGCTGCCTTGATGGTGTGGCACACCAACCATTTGGCTATGCCGATCCTTCACATTCTCGTGGACGGCTCGCCAGCTGCCTATGCACCACTCATCAACCAACGCCTCCCAACAATCCATCTTATCCGCACACCATCTCGGGTGCAGCTGTAAGTTATTAGAAAGAATTTTGAGCGCTACGCCTATGAATTAAATCAACAAAACTACGTAGAAGGACATAAGAATAGGTAATTACCTTCATGTATTGCTCCTTCTTCAGAAACTTTCCGCGGCAATCCTCCTTCTCCTTCTTAATACCACACGTGGCGTAGTAGTCTCGAATAGCCTGCGGCCGAGCCTCGTGGTGTAAGTTTTGTAGTAACCGCCTACACTCGGCCTGGAGAACCTTGGCCGCCTCCTCCTTATATCCATCTTCACACCAATAGAAGGTCTGCAATCAAACGTGAAAACACCGATTAGTACTATAATTAGCTATATTGTTAATTTTAGATTGTGTAAAAGGATAATTTACCCAAAAGCTCTTGGTCACCATCTCGGCACTCGTGTGGCACAAGACACCATCTATAATCTCCTCCGGCGGGGCCTGCGTAGCCTGCTAGTGCTCCCAGGAAAATCCTAGTGTAGGAACCTGACCCTCACCAAGCAACGTGACAAATGCCAGGAAATTTGTCCGGCAATGCACACCAAGGATGGCGTTCGGCCTGCGGACTCCAAGAGGGTGTACCCATCCCATGCAGTATGATAAGGTCAACGCATTAGATATTTGAACAAACTTGAAGGAAAAAGCTAAAAAAAGAGTAAATGTACTTACCTATCTCATTCACGTTTAATCACCGGCCTCTACTCGCGGGTAGCCGACACGACCGGGAGACGTGTACTACCACGCTTGTACACGGTGGCCCCGTGCACCTGCACATCGCCCTCACTATCCGTAAGCTCATCCCCTCCACTCGCGCCCCCTGAGCCACCCGGACCCTCAGTCCAATCCAGCAACTCGGTCCGATCCGGCCAGGTCTCCCATGCGGGCCTCTCCATGTCGGGTGAAGCCTCCGGAACCGTAGTCTCGTCGGCCGAATGCATCTCGACCCGAGGCTGATCCTGGACCGAAGTCTCATGGGACGAATGCCCGTCAACACCAGGCTCCTAGACCGGAGATCCCGTAGCCTCCTCCGCAAATGGGTCGTCCATAGTAGTCCTATGCTCGGGTGAATAAGCTGGTGGTGGTGGCGAGGACGGCTCAACAGTCCTCCTGGATCTTTCGCGGCCACCACCTCTCCCTGTACCCTTCCCCTTCTTCCCTACCCGACCAACACCTCTCCCAGTGGGCAATGCCGCCAACAAAGAAGAACCCACGGGTGGTGTCGACAGACTGTCTGCCAAGGCTCTACGGAGAGATAGGGGTGGAAGGGAAGTACCACCCCTCGTGCGGGGCGGCTCGGAAGAACCCGTCGAGCGCTGTGGACCAGCGCCCACCATCTTTCAACACCTGGTGACCTGCGATGATAAAGATTAAAAGAAATTAGTACAACATAAAAAAATTGAATAACTGACATAATAATAATATGTACATGAATATTGAAGATTAAAATATATATAATTTAAGTTGTGAATCTTACGAACTAATAATCATCATCAATAAATGCATCATCATCATCACTATCACGCATGTCTTCATGAATGACGTGCTCGTCAGGTTCAACGGCGTGAAGTTGTGAAAGGCATTTCTCTAATTGTTGAAGCATTGACATGTCATCCGCATCAGTAACCTCTACGAGTTCCAGGTCTTCTGGTTCCGGCTCAGGGGTGGACTCGGATTCATTGTCGCTGTCTACTTCCATGTTCTTGGGTCAAGCACGGCGGTTCTTGAAACGTTTATTGGAAAGACGTTTTTCCTGGAAGAATTCTCCATCATATGTGTCTGGGTTAATGTGAGGTTCATAATCCTATTCATTTGGGAGAGGTGGTCTGACATGTGGCGGCACTTCATAAACAACATACCAACCTTCCAGATTCTTATCCGTTTGGCATGCCCACGGTAGATAGTAAAGTTGGGTCGCCTGTTGAGCCGTAATATAGACATCGGGAACAACTAAATGGGTGTTTGGATTGATTTAGACTAGTCCTATATGTTCATGAGTCCTTCTAGTCTCCTTCGGTTAGAACAAATAACATTTGAAGACCATGACGTTCGGTGGGTTTTCACCATAGAATTGAAGTTCATAAATTGCTTCAACTCTTCCATAATACTCGATAACACCTTCGCCGATAGCAGAGACACCACAATTTGTAGATTTACGGTCGGGCATAGATAGCTCTTTGCCAAAGGTACGAAAGAGATACCTGTTGATGTTGTATTTCTCAAATGAACGGACCTTATAGTCAAAACCATTAGCGACTTGTCTCAATTCGGCGTCCATGTACTCTGAATTAGCCTACAAGTTTAATACGAAACGATTGTTGCATTAGCCGCAAGTTAGACCAAGAAATGAAATGGTCCATTATTGATAATTACCGTCTGTTTGAACCAAGAGATGAAACTGGGATAGCCGCCTCCTGTCTTTGACAGAAGCTCATACTGTTCGACGGAATCATTTTTGATCACCGCTCCATCCAAGAATTTGGCAACGTAACGACTGTTTGAAATATCCGTGAATAAGAGGAGTTCAAATTAATTAGAAGTTACGGGAAAATGTGTAGAGAACTCACTCGATGTACGGCCGCACTTCTGTTAGGTTGTTGAAGATATACAACGAAATGTTCCATCATTCTTCTACATCCAACGTTATTGGTTTCGAAGCACCGGCTGGTGCGAGCTTCCCTTTGAATAGGCTGAGGTTGGACCCACCTTTTTTAGTGTTTGCATCATTGTGGTGAGGCTTCGGATTATGCAAATGATGATTTTTGGCTTCATAGTGTGCTGTCACAAAGTTTGCCACCTCCTCAGTAATGAATGCCTCAGCCATCGATGCTTCAATTCTACGCTTATTTTTACATTTAGCATAGCACCAACGATCTTGCACGGGCCCACCCAATCTTGCCTCGGTCGGTAGATGTAAAATCAAATGCTGCATTGGATTAAAGAAGCCCGGGGGAAAGACCTTCTCTAACTTGCACAACAAATCCGGTGCAAAGTCCTCCATGTCTTCTACCACACTACGCGACAATTCTTTCGCACAAAGAACATGGAAGAAATATCTCAGCTCCGGCAGTACTAGCCATTCATCCTTAGGAATAAAGCCACGTAACATCACCGGCATTACCCACTCTAGCCATATGTGCCAATCATGACTCTTGAGACCAAATATTTTTATTTTTTCAAGACTCGCTCCCCTCTTTAGATTTGCTGCATAACCATCGGGGAACGTCAAGTGCATTTTGACCCACAAGATAATTTCCCTCATAGCTGGCCTTCCAAGATTGAACCACGCCTTTGCTTCGACCACTTCTGCTTTCCTTTGCCTTCTCGCATGGTTTGTAACGGTCTATGACATAGTGTCTCTTGATCGACTCTAGCCTTAGTTTTATCCTTTGTCTTCCCATCTATGTCGAACAATGTACCAAAAATAGCCTCTCTGATATTCTTTTCAGTGTGCATCATGTCGGTATTGTGTGGAAGAAGGAGGTCTTTGAAGTAAGGCAGATCCCAGAAGCATGGCTTGTGAGTCCAGGCGTGTTTTGAATTATACCCCTTGAAATACCATAGACGCTCTGGATCAGGCTCGAGGGCGTTTAACTGATCCTGGATCTGTTGGCCTGTCAACGCAAGTGGTGCCAAGTTTTTGACAACTTTACCTTTGGTAAAGTTCTTCTTGTCTTTTCTGAACTGATGGTCACGATCCAGGAACTGTCTATGCAAGTCAAAGCAAGAATACTTCCGATACTCCTGCAACCAATGAAACTGAAGAGTTGCCTTGCATTGGGGGCACGGGAACCTTCCATGCACACACCATCCGGAGAACAGTGCATACGCAGGCAAGTCATGCATAGAGTACATGTACCACACATGCATTTTGAAGTTTTGTTTTCTAGCGGCATCGTATGTCTTGACCCCATTATCCCAAGCGTCTTCCAATTCATCCTTAAGCGGCTGCAGGTACACATTAATATTCTTCCTCGGATAATTCGGCCCTTGAATTATCAATGTCAGAAATATGTTCTTTCTTTGCATAATCTGACCGGGGGAGATTGAGTGGAATGACAAATACAGGCCAACAATTTTATTTGGTTGCCCTCATGCCGAAGGGATTAAAACCATCCGTGGGGATGCAGACTCGAGGATTCCTTGGATCTACCGCTTTATCCTGATGCAATCCATCGAAATGTTTCCATGCTTCCCCATCCGATGTGTGTACCACCATCTTATTCCCATCTGCATCTAGTTCGGTTCTTTTGCCCAATTTGTGCCATGTCATCTGTCTAGCTGTCTCTTCGACCATGAAAATACGTTGAAGTCTTGGTACGATTGGCATATACCGAAGAACACTAACTGTGATTTTGGTCTGCCTCTTCTCACCCATACCATTGTCTACCACAAGATACCTACAAGACTCGCAATTCGGACAATAGTCCAAGTGTGCATACTCCTTCCTAAATAAGACACATCCTTTCTCACATGCATCTATCTTCTCATAGGGCATCTTAAGTACACGAAGTATTTTGTCCGAATGGTACAGGTTTGCAAGCATGATATCGCCTTTGGGTTGGAAACGTCCAAATAGTCGCATCATTGCGTCGTAGCATTCTCTTCCCAAGTTGAACTAAGCCTTTAGAGCCATTACTTGTGCAATTGCATCCAGCTGAAAGAGCTCACTGTGCTCATGGAGAGGACGTTTTGAAGACTCCAACATTTCATAAAAGGCCTTTGCAGATTCCTCCATCTCATCTTCCGAATCCCGAGCATCATCAAAGTCTTGCAGCATGTCTTCGATCCCGGTACCATGCTCGTCTGCGCGACGACGGACCACCTCAGCTCTTGTGCGTTGTATAGACTCACCATGAAATGTCCACACAGTATAATTAGGCTTAAAACCCCTCTTGTGTAGGTGTTTAATCAGTACAGCCTCTGTCGTCTTTTTATAGTTATCGCATCCAGGACAGGGGCAATAGTTTCTTTCCTGGCCATTTGCGAATGCGGCTTTCACAAATTCCTTTGTTTTTACAAACCATTCTTTCGTCATCTCTTTCTGACTAGGGTGACCGGTATACATCCACGCACGATCACTTATCTTGCCTAGCTACTAAAGAAAGAAAAAATATATTTATATATAATTTAGCATTTATATTCATCGGTTAATCAGAATCGCCATTTTTATTACGTCCAGGCAACCTACACGCTAATGGGTAAAGATAGGTCCTAATCCACCCGAGTATGTGTAGACTGGGTTCATTTTCCCATGCTCTGCTCTGAATCCAACGCAAAATTTCGGCAGCACCTCCCCGTTGTTCTCCTGATACACGTCTCCGCAATAAACAGAGAGGATGTGCATCCGAAGAACAACAGGGAGGCACTGACGAAATTCCGCATCGGATCCAGAGCACAACCTACGGGAAAACGAACCCAATCTACACATACTCGGGCTGTCCATGGATAATGTTGGAAAATTCGAAAGGATGGCAGTTATAAATATGCAAAGGCATGCATATTTTTATATGTCGCCCTTTCGAACGGGAGACGCATCCTGGTCACGCATAGTGATAAATTAATTTAATTACCTAAATCTAGAAAGCTTCATCCGGAAACCGAGCCACAGTAAATGAAGGGGCGGGGAGGAGATGAAATTTGTACTGACCACGAATGCAGGGGCGGAGCTCGTACAACGCACGGGGAGGTCTTCGCATAGCAGACCTCACAGCGACGAAACAACTATCACATGTAAATCCACCCGATCAACACAAATATTCTAATTATGTCATTTTAGAGGAAAACAAGTTAAGAATATAATATTCATGATCTAACCAAGGTTTTTATGCCATTTTGTAGCTAAATGGGCTAATTATCTCATTGTTGGGGAAAATAAGGTAAGGATAATAAGATAGAGGAGGAGGAGGAGAAGAAGAAGAAATCAAGAAGAAGGAGAAGGAGGAGGAGGAGAAGAAGGAGGAGAAGGAGGAGGAGGAGAAGGTATTGTTCTTCTCTTCTTCTCTTCTTCTTTTCTTCTTCACCTTCTTATTTTTGTCTGCTCCTCCTCCTCCTCGTCTTCTTCTTCTTCTTCTTCTTCTTCTCCTCCACTTCTCCTCCTCCTCCTCCTCTTCTTCTTCCTATTCTTTCTATTAAGCTAACTAACTAACTAACCTAACTAACCAAGCTAATTAAACCAATCGCTAAACCTAGAGAGCACTAAACAGCAAAAAAATAACAAAAACAGAATCTACCACTAAATAACTGAAAAAGAATCTAGCTAACTAATCAAGAAAACTAACTTCTCTTTCTTGTTTTTTTCTTATTCTCTTCTTCTTTACTTCTTCTCTTCTTCTTTACTTCTTCTCCTTCTTATTTTTTCTTCTCTTCTTCTTCTTATTCTTCTTCTTCTTCTTCTCTTTCTTATTTTTTTTCTTCTGTTCTTCTTCTTCTTCTTCTTTTTCTTCTCCTCCTCCTCCTACTCCTCTTCTTGTTCTCCTCTTCAAGTCCTCCTCCTCCTCCTCTTCTCGTCTTCTCCTCCTCTAGCTAACTAACCAAGCTAACTAACTAACCTAACTAATTTAGCAAGCTACCACTAATTAACAAAACAAAATCTACCACTAAACTACCTAGTAAATCTACCAACTAACTAAATCTACCACTAAAACTACTAACAAGAACAACTACTAAAACTACTAACAAGAAAAACTACTAACAAGAACAACTACTAAAACTACTACCACTAAAACTACTAACAAGAACAACTACCACAACAACAATAAAAAATCATGCCGGTAGTTATAATCTAATTCCAAAAAATAATGCGGGTGCGGGGGGGGGGGGGGGTGGGGGGTGGGGGCTCATCGGGAGGGGAGGCTGTGGCGGGGCCGGGGGTGTTGGGGTTGGCGGGGCGGCGCCAGGGGCGGGGGCGCGACGGTAGTGGGGCAGCGGCAGCGGGTGCGAGGTGGTGCAGCAGCGCGACGATGGTGGTGGCGCGACGGTGGTGGCGGGGGCGACAGGGGCGGGGGGGGGGGCGATAGGGGCGGCGGGGGGCGACAGGGGAGGCGGCGCGACGGTGTTGGCGGCGGCCGGTGGGCGTCGGGGATTGGGAGAGGAAAGAGGGCCGTTACAAGTGTGGGTGAGAGAGAGGGGCGGGGTGGGGGGAAAGAGCCGTTAACGGAGTTAGCTCTTTGTCGTCTGCCTCCGGACTCTTTGCCGTCCGCTAGAATACTGCAAAGAAGAGACTCCAGTTTGACCTAACCACCCCGCGGTCACGTGGTCCTATCTACATGTTTGTCGTCAGCTGCGAGACTCTTTGCCATCTGCTAGCTGACGTCAAAGATGTTACTGATGGCAAAAACACTCTATGCCATCAGCCAGTGCTTTGCCATCTGCTTTGTGGAAGCTGACGGCAAATACACTCTTTCCCATCAGCTAGGAGACGGCAAAGATTAGGCAGATGGCAAAAAATTGTTTTCCAGTAGTGTATACTCAACATCGACCAGTCTGGCTTGGTATTCCTGGAGGCAGTCAAGTGGTACTTGTGATTTGTGTTGGATTTTCCGTGAAGAGGAATGGGTTATCACAGCACAATGTTGGTAAGTATTTCCCTGAGTTATGAAACCAAGGTTTATAGAACCAATAGGAATATCAACAACAATTGTCTTTAGCGGCTGCACACAAAAGAACAAACCAGTTGCACCCAACGCGGGCAAGAGGTTTGTCAATCCCTTTGGTCATGTTATTTGCAAGAAAGTGAGATGCGTAGATAATGGAAAATTGCAAAATAAAATGAAAACAAGTAAATGGCAGCAAGGTATTGAAGGTTTTGTAAATATATGGTGAATAGACCCGAAGGCCATAGTTTTCCCTAGTGGCATTTCTCACGAAAAAAGATACGATGGGCAAACAAATTACTGTTGGGCAATTGATACGAAAGTGGATAGTTATGCGATATTCACGACAATGATCATGTGTATATAGGAATGATGTACGTAAACAAATATGTTGAGTCCTGTGTGCACCTAGTACTATTAATCCACTTATCGACCGCTATCCAGCATGCATCTAGAGTATTCTGTAAAACAGAGTAATGCATGGAGAAAGATGACATGATGTAGACAAATTAAACTGAAGCAATATGAAGAAACCCCATAGTGTTATCCTTATTAGAAGCAACACAAAGACGCATCTTGTCCCCTTCTATTACTGGGATATAGAAACTCACCAGGTGGGACCTATGAAAACGAACCCCTCTCACCAAGGAAATATCAATCTAGTTGGCCAAAATATTTCAATAGATCAGCGAGAATTATGAAGCTATCATATAATCATGCACATAAGCATCATATTAGAATTTAGAGGAGATTCAAATATTTATCATGAATAATATGAACATAAACCGACAATTGATCGGACCCCAACAAACATGTCGCACAAAAGCATTACATCATATGGATCAAAGCGAAGACGCGATGATCATTGTATTGTGGATCAAGAGAGAGAGAGAGATTGCCATCTAGGTACTAGCCATAGAACCATAGATCTGTGGTGAACTACTCACACATCATCATGAGGGAAACAAGTATGATGAAGAGGCCCTCCCTTAGATCCAGATCGCAGGGTGCCGGAACAGAGCTCCTGATGGCCTCCCATCGGAAGAGAGACTTGCGGTGGCATAAAAAGTGTTTAGGGACTGCCTCTATGGTTTTTGGGATATGTGAGAATTTATAAGATAGAGAACAGAGTCGGAAGATCCTCGAGGGGCCAACAAGCCATCAGGGTGCCCCCAGGCCATGCCATGTTGGCCTGTGGGGCCCTCAGGTGGTCCCCAGCCTTCTTCCGATACTCATTGGTCTTCTATTTGTCTAGAAAGAATGTCCAAAAAGTTTTAGGTCATTTGGACTTCTTTTGGTATTGAAAAACTGGAAACTGAAAAACATGCACAAAACAACAATTGGGATTGGGCACTGGGTCAATAGGTTAGTGCTGAAAAATAATATAAATTGGTAAATAAATACCCAAGAAGTATCCTAGAATTATAATATATCAGCATGGAGCCATAAAAATTATAGATATGTTGGTGACATATCAAGCATCCACAAGCTTAATTGTAGCTTGTCCTCGAGTAGGTAAGTGATAAAAACAGAATTTTTTTTGTGACATGCTACCCATTATGTAAACTTATGCATGTATGCTCATTGAGAAACGATGAATTAACAAACATTAATATAGAAATACTTATAACTATAAGCAACAAAATCATTAATCTTGCAAAGTATACAACCGTCAAAGATTGTTTTACCCCCATTCATGTTGTTATATTAACAAGGCATGGCTCCATCTTCACCAGATTAATACAAATGTCAAGCACCACGGTGACGATGTCACGCAATTGGATCGTACTTTTTCAATACGCATTAACTTTTTATTCTTCACATAATACGTGAATGTGAACCATTAGACACAACATATGTGGAACAGAATATGGTGGTATGCATCAAGGGGGTAAAATGTGGAGAAGATAGTGTCACATCAACTAGGTGTACCAATGGTCTATGGAGATGCCCATTGATAGATATCAATGCACGGAGTAGGGATTGCCATGCAAATGATGCACTAGAGCTATAAGTGTATGAAAGCTCAACTAAAGCAAAGTGGAGTGTGCATCCAACTTCCTTAGTCACGAAGACCCTGGGCATTTTAGGAAGCCTTTCATCGGAACATACAAGCCAAGTTTATGAAAAGTTGATTCCCATTAGCATATGAATGTTATAACATGAGACTCTCTATATGAAGAACAAGGCCCCACTACGAGGCACAAGTGTGGTAAAGGATAGTAGAAAAGTCCCTTCTCTCTTTTTCCCTCATTCGTTCATTGGTGAGCTCATTTGGCCTGCCCATTTTTATTTCTTCACTAGGACAATGCTCTAATAATTATGATCATCATACTTTTATTTACTTACAACTCAATATGAAGTCTGGTAGGATGGTATGACTCTGTATGAATGCCTCTAGTAGTGTACTAGGATGTGCAAAGATCTAGCATGACATGTATCAAGAATATGATGAATGGTGGCTTTGCCACAAATACTATGTCAGCTCTATATGATCATGCAAATCAATATGATGATGAACGAACTTGTCATGTGAAGTGTCGACGGAATTTGCATGGCAATCATATCTCAAAATGGCTATAGAAATGCCATGATTGGTAGGTATGATGTCTGTTTTGAGGAACATATAATCAGGCTTATCAGCAATAGAGTGTGTCATGTCACGAGGTTTGGATACACTAACAAAAGTTGCACCGATCCCCGAGGTGAGAATGGACAATGCATGATACTGAAGAGACTAGCAAATATGAGGAGCTGAGGTTGTGTATGTCCATGGTATCACATTAGTCATAAAGAACTCATATACTTATTACAAAGTTTTATTAGTTTTATCACAACTCAAAGTACTACTCGCATGCCCCGAGGAAGGAGGTTGGTAGGAGTTAACCATCGTGCGCCCTCGACCCAAAAAACACTAGGATTTCAACAAGGAATAGAAATGCTCACACATCATCACCATGCCTTTTTAATTTTTACACAAAAAAGAAGTTAACATATCTTAATATCGACACCGCTTTCAATTAATAATAATGCACTCACACCTGTTTCATATCACCACATCAATATCATTAACCCATAATTTCTCTATATGTGCTACCAGATGGTTTTAATTATCACTAATTGAACCCCTATTATTTTTGGTCTAGTCTTATGACCCATGCAAATTACCGTCACTATTTATTTAAATCTCAAGAAAATATAAGTGAAGAAAAAGTGCATAACATTTTTATAAAATCTACACGCCACTATGCATAGAAATATATAAGTGAAGTACTAGATCAACTGCTAAGCTCAAAAGATATATGTAAAGCACATAGAGTATTCTAACAAATTATGATGATGGTGTGTCGCTATCAAATAGGTTTGACCAGCAAACGATGATTGTGGAGAACTTAAAGTAAAAGTAAACAAAAGCAATCGACTCTCCAAGCAAAACTAATATCATGTGATGAATAATAATGTAGCTCCAAGTGACATACCGATGGATTTAGATGGAAGAGGGGATGCCTTCCGGGGCATCCCCATTCTTAGAAGGTTGATTCTTCCTAGAATATGACCATTGGGTGCCTTGGGAATCCCCAATCTTAAGCTTTTGCTACTCCTCATTCCTTTTTCTATCGGGATAATACCCAAAACTTGAAAACTTCAATCGCATAAAACTCAACGAAACTTCATGAGATCCGTTAGTATAAGCAACATATCAAATATTTAGGTACTTTTATAAGTTGATTCTTATTTTATTTTAGGATAAGGTACTATATTCTAACTTATCCATGGATTATACCCCCTAATACAATCCACAACATAATAACAACTAGCAAACTATGCAAGCAAAAGTAGAATCAGCCCAAAATACAACAATATGTAAAGATACACTTAATTGCCATACTTTTGTACCTCAAACAACAATGAAACCTTCAGACGACCTGTTGAATTTTTAATTCAGTAATATATAAAAAATTCAGCTTAAAAAGATGTTCGAGTAAAATCAGAGAAATTTTGCACTCGATGTCAAAGTTTCTATTTTTTGCACCGTGTCAATTCTACTCATCATACAAATCATCGCAAAGGATTTACTTGGCAAAAACACTAATTTAAACATAAAAACACAATCATTACAGTTGGGTTATCTTCCAACAAGCTCTTTCTTTATAGAGATCAAGATAGGCTCGAGATTTCAATGATGCTAGCATGAAAGATTATAATTTAAGCACAAATAGAGCATCATATAGACTGTAAATTACATGTTTAAGCCTAAAAATCTTCCTATGCATAGGCATTTTATAAGTAAACAAATTATGAAGACAATAAGTATCTAGCATATGCAGGTAAGAAAGCATTACCAAATTGAACGTCAAGAGAGGACAGTGAGTAACATGAGAATTTCTATAAACATATTTGCCTCGCTCATAAAAATTACGTGTAGGATAATATTCAAATTCAACAATATAGCTATCATGCAAAATACTTTCTACATGATCTGCATGCATAAAAAGTGTTATAGTCTTCAAAGATAGTGGGATTAACATCAACTAAAGTCATCACCTCTCCAAACCTACTTTTATCAAAGATTTCGTAAGATTGATCATTCTCCAAAGTAGTGGGACCATTATTACCTAAAGTTGATGATCTTGCAAACGCACTTTTATTAGTGTTGCCAATATCCTTATCAATAATAGATTCATCATGAACCTCAGAATTCCCAAGATCACAAGAAAAATCAAGATTATCACCCCAATCATGATCATTAGCATAATTGATATTCATAGAATTTATACTAACAAAATTGCAATCAAGCTTTTATTCAATATATGTATCCCAATAGAGTTTTAATTTTGATCTATTGGTTTGAAATAAGCAGCAAGTTTAAAAATATTACCAAGTGGATGAGGATCCATTTATCTTAAACTTTTGCTCTTACTTTTTGTTTTTGTGTGACAACATAAAAATAGCATAGCTAGGCAAGTAAACTAGCAAAGATAGATATTATTGTATTTTTAATTTTTTATGAAGCAAGAAAAATGTAATAGAAAACAAAACTAAGAACAAGTGAATGATAATTTGTGTCAAGTTACATGGTAGTTGGTCATGATATTCCCTGGCAGCGGTGCCAGAAATCCTTCCTGATAGTTGTGATCCGTGTTGGGTTTTCCATGAAGAGGAACGTTTTGTCACAGCATGATGTGGGTAAGTATTTCCCTCAATTAGGAAACCAAGGTTTATTGAATCAATAGGAATATCAACAACAACCGTCTTCATTGGCTACACACAAAAGAACAAACAACTTGCACCCAACACGGGCAAGAAGGTTGTCAATACCCTTGGTCTCATTATTTACAACCAAGTGAGATGTGTAGATAAATAAAATGAAAAAAATTAAATGATAGAAAGGTATTGAAGGTTTAGTAAATATATGGTGAATAGGCCCGGGGGCCATAGTTCTCCCTAGTGGCATCTCTCATGAAAAGAACATACAATGGGTAATTTTTTTACTCTTGGCTAATTGATAGAAAAGCGGATAGTTATGTTATATTCATGGCAATGACCATGTGTCTATAGGCATCACATCCATCAACAAATAGGCCGACTCCTATTTCCACCTATTACTATTCCTCCACTCATCGACCGTCATATCTAGCATGCATGTAGAGTATTAAATAAAATAGAGTAATGCCTGGAGCACGACGACATGATGTAGAGAAAGTAAACTCAAGAATGTTAATATACCCCATCATGTAATCCTTAGTAGTAGCAACACAAAGAAGCATATTGTCCCCCTCTATTATTGGGATATCCAAACTCGCTAGGTTGAACCTACTACAACGCACCTGTGTCACCGAAGAAATATGAATGTAGTTGGCCAAACTGTTTCAAAAAATCGGAGAGAATTATGAAGCTATCATAATCATGCAAATAAGAATCATATTGGAATTCAGAGAAGACTCGGGTAATTATCTTGAATAATCTGAACATAAACCCTCAATTCATCTAGGTACTAGTCATGTTCTCGTAGGTCTGTGGTGAACTACTCACACATCATCATGAGGGTAGAAAGGTTGACAATATCGATCCCCCCTCCTGCAGGGTGCTGGAACGGAGCTCCGGATGGCCTCCCATTGGAACAGAGACTTCCGGCAGTGCAAAAACTGTTTCAGGACTGCCTCTAGTGTTCTTGGGATATATGGGAATTTATAAGCCAGAGAACGGAGTCGGGAGAGCCTCGAGGGGCCCACAAGCCGTCAGGGGGCGCCCCCTAGGCCATGCCATGTTGGCTTGTGGGAACCTTGGGTGCCCCCTAGCCTACTTCCGATACTCATTGGTCTACTTTTGGTCCAGACAAAATCTCCAAAAAGTTTCACGTCAACTGGACTCCGTTTAGTATTGAAAACCGAAAAAGTAAAAAACATGCAGAAAGCAGCAACTCGCACTCGGCACTGGGTCGATAGGTTAGTGCTAAAAAAGATAAGTTGGTAAATTAATACCCAAAAAGTTTCCTAGAATGATAATATATCAGCATGGAACAATAAAAATTTATAGATACGTTGGAGAAGTATCATCAACCTGTGATACCAACGCTGTTGGAACCACGATCCTAAGCCATATGAATCTAGCATGTAATACATCATATCACTTTGCGGCCTCATGCATGCTAGTCCCAACGGATGCAAACTTACCTCGTATAAGGCCCAAGATGCGATCCTATCCTTATTTTAGCATGAGTGCCTCGACGAGGATAGAAGTGCAACTTGTCATTTCGCAAGCATGGATATCATTACAAGTATATGTAAAGAAGAGATGAATATGTGGAATTGACTTACTCAAGCTACAACATGAAAGATGCACAATACAACAATAAATTCAATCACCACATAGAAGATCAGGGTCCGACTACGAACAAAATGAAATGATAAAAATGACACCCATTCTTGCTACCCAGGCTGCCGGACCGGAACCCATCCTATGATCGATCAAGAAGAAGCAGAAGAAGAGCAAGAAGAACTCCAAATAGAACAATCATCGCGCTCATCAATCTGTGACTCCAGCTACGGGGACTCAGCAATCTCATTTCCAAAGGTATCAAGACTAGCAAAGCTTAATGGGTGAGGTATTGTTAAGTGGTGAGGCTGCATCTAGTACTAAGCATTTATTGTAGTGGCTAACTTACGAGTAGAGAATAAAAAGGAGGTCATCTTTGCATAAACTATCATGAACTAAAAATGATCAAGAAATGATCCTGAAAACCTACTTACGAGTCAAACATAACCCCATCGTGTCCTCTCTCGGGTTTAGAACTCACGAGTAGAGACAGTCACGGTTACGCACATAGTTGGCATATTTTAATTGAGTTTTGCTACCTCTTGAGCTTGCGTTGGTTTTCCATTGAAGAGGAAAGGGTGATGTAGCGAAGTAGATAAGTATTTCCCTCAGTTTGTTGAGAACCACTGTATCAGTCCAGTAGGAGGAACAAACAAGACTCCAATAGTAGTACCTACACAAATAATCGAACACGTGCACCCAACGCTATAAAGGGGTTGCCAATCCCTTCAGAGTTATTTGCAAGGATGAGATATGATAGAGATAGATATAAAATATTGATAGATCGGAAAGTAAACCTAAAGTAAATAAATTGCAGCAAAGTATTTTTGGTATTTTTTGTTTATAGATCTGAAAATATGATACGGAAAATAGACCCGGGGGCATAGGTTTCACTAGAGGCTTATCTCATAAAGGAAAATAATACGGTGGTGAACAAAATTACTGTTGAGCAATTGATAGAAAAGCAAATAATTATTAAGATATCCAAGCAAATGAATATGCATATAGGCATCACGTCCGTATCAAGTAGACCGAAACGATTCTGCATCTACAACTATTACTCTGCACATCGACCGACTCCTGCCTGCATCTAGAGTATTAAGTTCACCAAGAACAATGTAACGCATTAGGTAAGATCACATGATGTAGAGGGATAAACTCAAGAAATATGATGAAAAGCCCATCTTTTTATCCTCAATGGCAACAATGCAATACGTGCATCGCTCCCCTACTTTGTCACTGGGTGAGGACACAACAAGATTGAACTCAAAACTAAGCACTTCTCCCATTGCAAGAATTACCAATATAGTTGGCCAAACCAAACAAATAACTCGAAGAGACTTGCTAAGATATGAAGTCATGCATACAAGAATTCAGAGAAGACTCCTGCCTGCATCTAGAGTATTAAATTCATGAAGAACAGTGTAACGCATTATTTAAGATGACATGATGTAGAGGGATAAACTCAAGGAATATGATGAAAACCCCATCTTTTTACCATTGATGTCAACAATACAATACGTGCCTCTCTACCCGTACTGTCACTGGGTGAGGACATCGCAAGATTGAACCCAAAACTAAGCACTTCTCCCATTTCAAGAATTACCAATCTAGTTGGCCAAACCAAACGAATATTTCGAAGAGACTTGCAAAGATATGCATTCATGCATATAAGAATTAACAAGAGACTCAAAGAATTAATATGAACATAAACTCACAATTCATCGGATCTATACAAACACACCGCAAAAGAGTATTACATCCGATAAATCTCCATCAAGATCATGAAGAACATGGTATTGAAAACCAGAGAGAGAGAAGCAGCCATCTAGCTATTAGCTATGGACCCATAGGTCTGTGGTGAACTACTCACACATCATCGAAGGGGAAATGGAGTTGATGTAGATGCCCTCCGATATCAAATCTCTCTCCGGCAGATAACCGGAAAAGGCTCTGATATTGGATCTCTCGGGAATAGAGGCTCCAGACGGCTTAAAAGTATTTTCATTGCTCTTTTTGACGTTTCTGGAATATTTGGGAATTTATAGGCCAATAATTAGGGTTAGGAGACCCGCAGGGGCCCCACAAGCCAGGGGGCGCGGCCACCCCTCAAGGCACCAAAACTTGCATTAGGCTCTAGGTTAATAGGCTAGTCCCAAAAATAATATAAAACAACATATAAATGCATATAGAACATCCAAAACATATAATATAATAGCATGGACCAATCAAATATTATAGATACGTTGGAGACGTATCACCATCCCCAAGCTTAATTCTTGCTCGTCCTCGAGTAGGTAAATGATAGAAAGAGAATTTTTGATGTGGAATGCTACCTAACATATTTATCCATGTAATATTCTCTAATGTGGCATGAATATTCAGATCCATAAGACTCAAAAAAGACTATATTGACATAAAAACAATAATATTTCAAGCATACTAATAAGGTAATTGCTTCCTTTCGAAATAACATAGTCTTAGAAAGTTATCCCTACAAAATCATATGGTCTGGCTATGCTCCATCTTCACCACACAAAGTATCTAATTCATGCACCACCCCGATGAAAGTGATGCAATTGTTTCACACTTTTTATGTTCTCAAACCTTTTCAACTCTCATGCAATACATGAGTGTGTGCCATGGATATAGCACTATAGGTGGAATAGAATGTGGTAGAGGTTTGCAAAAAGAAAGGAAGAAGATAGTCTCACATCAACTAGGCATATCAACAGGCTATGGAGATGCCCATCAATAGATAATAATCTGAGTGAGTAGGGATTGCCATGCAACAAATGTACTAGACACTACTGGAATCCAAAAATTTGCCTTCTCCCATGTCTTTGCCATCCGCTGACACATGGCGAAGTTCCTCTTTGCCGTCACCTGGCACAAAGATGATGGCAAACAAAAGCCTCATGGCAAAGGTGATGTTTGCCTTCAGCTTGGCCTTTGTCGTCTACCAGCAAACGGCAAAGGCACCAAAGGCGGACGGCAAAGGAGAGGCGGACGGAAGTAGGCTGATAGTTTCTATGTAAGCCTGACCTTTGTCGTCTCTTGTAGGATGATGCAGATTCTATGGACGCTGAGTTGAGACAACTCACTAATGGTTTTTACTATAAGGTCTGTTCATTTGACAAATACAACATCAACGGGTATCACTTTTGTACCTTTGGCAAAGAGCTATCTATGCCCGACCAAAAGACTACAAATTGTTATGTCTCTGCTATCGGCGAAGGAGGTACCGAGTATTATGGAAGAGTTGAAGCAATTTATGAACTTCTATTCTATGGTGAAAACCGACCGACAGTCGTACTCTTCAAAGTTATTGGTTTGAGCCGAGGGAGACTAGAAGGACTCGTGAACATATAGGACTAGTCGAAATCAACCAAAACACCCACTTAGATGTTCCCGATGACTATATTACGACTCAACAGGCGACACAAGTTTTCTGTCTACCGTGGGCTTGCCAAACTGATCCAAATCTGAAAGGTTGGGATGTCATTTATGAAGTGTCGCCATGTTTGGATTACGAACCTCACATTAATTCAGACACATATGAAGGAGAATGGATGGGTACTTCCATTCCTGCCTTCCCTCTTTAGAGAGCACTGCTCTCTACTATGCATGGAGTGGCCGCTTCTTCGACTCTCACCACCACCATGAGAGGAGGTCCCCCCCCCCCCCGTGAAGCCGATAGCTACTAAAGGTACATGTGGTCGCGGCAGATGTAGGGTGGCTGCCACGCCTTCCTCGCCGCCATTCCAAGATAATTCACCTGAGCACAGGACTGCTGGGGTGGATTCGTCTAAGGTGGAGGCTACACGGTCTCCGGTTCACGAGCCTCATGTTGGAATTATGCCCTAGAGGCAATGATAAATAAGTTATTATTATAATTCCTGTATCAAGATAATCGTTTATTATCCATGCTATAATTGTATTGAATGAAAACTTAGATACATGTGTGGATACATAGATAAAACACTGTCCCTAGCAAGCCTCTAGTTGGCTAGCCAGTTGATCAAGGATAGTCAGGGTCTTATGACTATGTACAAGGTGTTGTTGCTTGATAACTGGGTCACATCATTGGGAGAATCATGTGATGGACTAGACCCAAACTAATAGACGTAGCATGTTGATCGTGTCATTTTGTTGCTACTGTTTTCTGCGTGTCAAGTATTTATTCCTATGACCATGATATCATATAACTCACTGACACCGGAGGAATACTTTGTGTGTATCAAACATCACAACGTAACTGGGTGGCTATAAAGATGCTATACAGGTATCTCCGAAGGTGTTCGTTGAGTTAGTATGGATCAAGACTGGGAGTTGTCACTCCGTGTGACGGGGAGGTATCACGGGGCCCACTCGGTAATACAACATCACACACAAGCCTTGCAAGCAATGTGACTTAGTGTAAGTCGCGGGATCTTGTCTTACAGAATGAGTAAAGAGACTTGCCGGTAAACGAGATTGAAATAGGTATGCGGATACTAACGATCGAATCTCGGGCAAGTAACATACCGAAGGACAAAGGGAATGACATACGGGATTATATGAATATTTGGCATTGATAAGATCTTCTTAGAATATGTAGGATCCAATATGGGCATCCAGGTCCCGCTATTGGATATTGACCGAGGAGTCCCTCGGGTCATGTCTACATAGTTCTCGAACCCGCAGGGTCTGCAGACTTAAGGTTCGACGTTGTTTTATGCGTATTTGAGTTATATGGTTGGTTACCGAATGTTGTTCGGAGTCCCGGATAAGATCACGGACGTCATGAGGGTTTCGGGAATGGTCCGGAAACAAAGATTGATATATAGGATGACCTCATTTGATTACCGGAAGGTTTTCGGAATTACCGGGATTGTACCGGGAATGACGAATGGGTTTCGGATGTTCACTCGGGTGGTAGCCCACCCCGGGGAAGCCCATAGGGCTTAGGAGTGCCTCACCAGCCCTTAGTGGGATGGTGGGAAAGCCCAAGAATGCCCGTGTGTAGGAGATAAGAAAATCAAAGAGAAAATAAAAAAAAGGGGAAGTGGGAAGGAAGGGAAGGACTCCACCTTCCAATCCTAGTTGGACTAGGATTGGAGGAGGATTGGAGGAGGAATCCTCCTCCCCCCTCCTTCGGCCGACCCCCTTGGGGTTCCTTGAGCCTCAAGGCAAGGCCCCTCCCCTCCCACCTATATATACGGAGGTCTTAGGGCTGATTTGAGACAACTTTTCCACGGCAGCCCGACCACATACCTCCATGGTTTTTCCTCTAGATCGCGTTTCTGCGGAGCTCGGGCGGAGCCCTGCTGAGATTAGATCACCACCAACCTCCGGAGCACCGTCACGCTGCTGGAGAATTCATCTACCTCTCTGTCTCTCTTGCTGAATCAAGAAGGCCGAGATCATCGTCGAGCTGTACGTGTGCTGAACGCGGAGGTGTCGTCCGTTCGGCACTAGATCGGAGAGGATCGCGGGACGGTTCGTGGGACGGTTCGCAGGGAGGTTCGAGGGACGTGAGGACGTTCCACTACATCAACCACGTTTATTAATGCTTCTGTTGTGCTATCTACAAGGTTACGTAGATCTAAAATCCCCCTCGTAGATGGACATCATCATGATAGGTCTTCATGCGCGTAGGAAATTTTTTGTTTCCCATGCGACGTTCCCCAACAGTGGTATCAGAGCTAGGTTCATGCGTAGATGTAATCTCGAGTAGAACACAAAGGGTTTTGTGGACGGTAATGTTTGATTTACTGCCCTCCTTAGTCTTTTCTCGATTCGGCGGTATTGTTGGATTGAAGCGGCCGGACCAACATTATTCGTACGCTTACGAAAGACTGGTTTCATCGCTCGACATGCAACCTTGTTGCATAAAGATGACTGGCGGGTGTTGATTTCTTCAACTTTAGTTGAATCGGATTTGACCGAGGAGGTCCTTGGATGAGGTTAAATAGCAATTCATATATCTCCATTATGGTGTTTGCATAAGTAAGATGCGATCCTACTAGATACCCATGGTCACCACGTAAAACATGCAACAACATTTAGAGGGCGTCTAACTTGTTTTTGCAGGGTATGCTTGTGATGTGATATGGCCAACGATATGATGTGATATATTGGATGTATGAGATGATCATGTTGTAATAGTTAATATCGACTTGCACGTCGATGGTACGGCAACCGGCAGGAGCCATAGGATTGTCTTTAAACTAACGTTTGTGCTTGCATATGCGTTTACTATATTGCTAGGATGTAGCTTTAGTAGTAATAGCATGAGTAGCACGACAACCCCGATGGCGACACGTTGATGGAGATCATGGTGTGGTGCCGGTGACAAGAAGATCGTGCCGGTGCTTTGGTGATGGAGATGAAGAGGCACGTGATGATGGCCATATCATGTCACTTATGAATTGCATGTGATGTTAATCCTTTTATGGACCTTATTTTGCTTAGAACGACGGTAGCATTATGAGGTGATCTCTCACTAAAATTTCAAGACGAAATTGTGTTCTCCCCGACTTTGCACAGTTTCTACAGTTCGCCGTTTCGAGACACCACGTGATGATTGGGTGTGATAGACTCGACGTTCACATACAACGGGTACAAAACAGTTGCACACGCGGAACACTCGGGTTAAGCTTGACAAGCCTAGCATGTGCAGACATGGCCTCGGAACACATGAGACCAAAAGGTCGATCATGAATCATATAGTTGATATGATTAGCATAGGGATGCTTACCACTGAAACTATCCTCAACTCACGTGATGATCGGACTTGAGCTAGTGGAACTGGATCATGAACCACTCAAATGACTAGAGAGATGTATTATTTTAGTGGGAGTTTCGCAAGTAATTTGATTAAGTTAAACTCTAATTATCTTGAACATAGTCTAAGTCCACTTTGAATATATTTGTGTTGTAGATCATGGCTCACGCAACAGTCACCCTGAATTTTAATACGTTCCTAGAGAAAGCTAAGTTGAAAGATGATGGAAGAAACTTTGTAGACTGGGCTCGTAATCTTAAGTTGCTCCTGCAAGCTGGGAAGAAGGATTATGTCCTTAATGCTGCGCTAGGAGAAGAACCACCTGCTACGGCTAACCAAGATGTTAAGAACGCTTGGTTAACACGTAAGGAGGACTACTTAGTAGTTCAATGTGCAGTCTTGTATGGCTTAGAGCCGGGACTTCAACGTTGCATTGAGCGTCACGGAGCATATGACATGTTCAAGTAGTTGAAGTTTATCTTTCAGAAGAACGCCCGGATCGAGAGGTATGAGGCCTCCGATAAATTCTATGCTTGCAAGATGGAGGAGAATTCGTCTGTCACTGAACATGTGCTAAAAATGTCTGGGTACGCAAACTGTCTCGCTGAGTTGGGGATAGAACTCCCGCAAGAGGCTATCACTGACAGAATTCTTCAATCATTGCTGCCAAGCTACAAGGGTTTTGTGTTGAACTACAACATGCAAGGGATGAACAAGTCACCCGGCGAGTTATTCGTGATGCTGAAAGTCGCAGAGTTAGAACTCCGTAAAGAGCATCAAGTGTTGATGGTGAATAAGACCACTAGTTTCAAGAGAAACGACAAAGGAAAGAAGGGTAATTCGAAGAAGAGCGGAAAGCATGTTGCCAATCCGACGAAGAAACCCAAAGCTAGACCTAAGCCTGAAACAGAGTGCTATTATTGCAAGGGTATGGGTCACTAGAAGCGCAACTTCCCCAAGTATCTAGCCGATAAGAAGGCGGCCAAAGAAAAATCAGGTATATTTGATATACATGTTATTGATGTGTACTTAACCAACCCTCGTAGCAGTGCCTGGGTATTCGATACCGGTTCTATTGCTCATATTTGCAACTCAAAACAGGAACTGCGGAATAAGAGAAGGCTAGCAAAGGATGAAGTGACGATGCGCGTGGGAAATGGTTCCAAGGTTGATGCAATCACCGTCGGCACAGTTTCACTTCAGTAACCATCAGGATTAGTTATGAACTTGAATAATTTTTATTTAGTGCCTGCGTTAAGCATGAACATTATATCTCGATCTTGTTTATTGCGAGACGGTTACTCGTTTAAGTTAGAGAATAATGGTTGTTCTATTTCTATGAGTAATATCTTTTATGGTCATGCACCCAATGTGAGAGGATTGTTCATATTGAGTCTTGATAGTGATAATACACATATACATAACACTGAGACCAAATGAGTTAGAGTTAATAATGATAGCGCCATGTTTTTGTGGCACTACCGCTTAGGTCATATTGGTGTAAAGCGCATGAAGAAACTCCATGTCGATGGACTTTTGGAGTCACTTGACTTTGATTCACTTGACACGTGCGAACCATGCCTCATGGGCAAGATGACTAAAACTCTGTTCTCTGGAACAATGGAGCATGCAAGTGACTTGTTAGAAATCATACATACCGATGTGTGTGGTCCGATGAGCGTGGAGGCACGCGGCGGATATCGTTGTTTTCTCACCTTCACTGACGATTTGAGTAGATATAGTTATGTCTACTTGATGAAGCACAAGTATGAAACATTTGAAAAGTTCAAGCAATTTCAGAATGAAGTTGAAAATCATCGTAACAAGAAGATCAAGTTCCTACGGTCTGATCGTGGGGGTGAATATCTGATTTTCGAGTTTGGTGCTCACTTAAGACAATGTGGAATTGTTTCACAGTTGACACCGCCTGGAACACCACAGCGTAATGGTGTGTCCTAACGTCGTAATCATACTTTATTGGAGATGGTGCGATCTATGATGTCTCTTACAGATTTGCCGTTATCGTTTTGGGGTTATGCATTAGAAACAGCTGCATTCACTTTAAATAGGGCACCATCAAATCCGTTGAGACGACACCATACGAACTGTGGTATGGCAAAATACCAAAGTTGTCGTTTCTTAAAGTTTGGGGATGTGATTCTTATGTCAAAAAGCTTCAGCCTAAAAAGCTGGAACCCAAAGCGGAGAAGTGCATCTTCATAGGTTACCCAAAAGAGACAGTTGGGTATACCTTCTATCTCAAATCCGAGGGCAAAGTTTTTGTTGCTAAGAACGGAGCTTTTCGCGAGAAGGAGTTTCTCTCGAGAGAATTGAGTGGGATGAAGATAGAACTTGATGAGGTTGTCGAACCTCTCATCCCTCTGGATGGTGGTGCAAGACAAGGGGAAACCCCTGTCGTTGCAATCCCGATTGAGGAGGATGTTAATGATGATGATCATGAAACTCCGGATCAAGTTCCTGTCGAAGCTCGCAGGTCAACGAGACCGCGTACTACTCCAGAGTGGTACGGTAATCTCGTCTTACCAATAATGTTGTTGGACAACAATGAGCCTACGAATTATGAAGAAGCAATGGTAGGCCCGGATTCCAACAAATGGCTGGAGGCCATGAAGTCTGAGATAGGATCTATGTATGAAAACAAAGTTTGGACTTTGGAAGTACTACCTGAATGCCGCAATACTATTTAGAACAAATGGATCTTTAAGAAGAAGACGGACGCTGACGGTAATGTGACCGTTTATAAAGCTTGACTTGTGGCAAAGGGTTTTTCACAAGTTCAAGGAGTTGACTACGATGAGACGTTCTCCCCCGTAGCGATGCTTATGTCCGTCAGAATCATGTTAGCAATAGCTGCATTTTTCGATTATGAAATGTAGCAGATGGATGTCAAAACGGCGTTCCTTGAATTCTAGCTTAAGGAAGAGTTGTATATGATGCAACCCGAAGGTATTGTCGATCCTAAAAATGCTAACAAAGTGTGCAAGCTCCAGCGATCCATTTATGGACTGGTCCAAGCATCTCGGAGTTGGAATAAACGCTTTGATGAGGTAATCAAAGCATTTGGGTTTATACAAGTGGTTGGAGAATCTTGTATTTACAAGAAAGTGAGTGGGAGCTCTGTGGCGTTTCTAATATTATATGTGGATGACATATTCCTGATTGGAAACAACGTGGAGTTTTTGGAGAGCATAAAGGATTACTTGAATAAAAGTTTCTCTATGAAGGACCTAGGAGAAGCTGCTTACATTCTAGGCATTAAGATCTATAGGGATAGATCGAAACGCCTGATAGGACTTTCACAAAGTACATACCTTGATAAAGTTTTGAAGAGGTTCAAAATGGAACAATCCAAGAAGTGGTTCTTGCCAGTTTTACAAGGTACGAGATTGAGTAAGACTCAGTGCACAGCAACTGATAAAGATAGAGAGCATATGAGCACCGTCCCCTATGCTTCAGCCATAGGTTCTATCATGTATGCAATGTTGTGCACTAGACCGGACGTTAGCTTGGCGATAAGTATGGCAGGAAGGTTCCAGAGTAATCCAGGAGTGGATCACTGGACGACGGTCAAGAATATCCTGAAGTACCTGAAAAGGACTAAGGAGATGTTTCTCGTTTATGGAGGTGACGAATAGCTCGCCGTAAAAGGTTACATCGATGCAAGCTTTGACACAGATCCGGACGACTCTAAGTCGCAGACCGGATACATATTTATTCTTACTGGGGGTGCAGTAAGCTGGTGCAGTTCCAAGAAAAGCGTCGTAGCTGATTCTACATGTGAAGTGGAGTACATGGCTGCATCGGAGGAAGCTAAGGAGGGTGTCTGGATGAAGCAGTTCATGACGGATCTTGGAGTGGTGCCAAGCGCACTAGATCCAATAACCCTGTTTTGTGACACCGCGGGTCCATTTCCTTAGCAAAGGAACCACGGTTTCACAAGAAGACCAGACACATCAAACGACGCATCAACCTCATCCACGACTACGTCGAAGGGAAGGACGTAAATATATGCAAAGTGCACAAATATCTGAATGTAGCAGACGCGCTGACTAAACCTCTTCCACGGGCAAAGCATGATCAACACCAGAACTGTATGAGTGTTAGATTTATTACAATGTAATTCGCCAGGTGATGTCAGGGCTAGATTATTGACTCTAGTGCAAGTGGGAGACTATTTGAATTATGCCCTAGAAGCAACGATAAATAAGTTATTATTATAATTCATGTATCAAGATAATCGTTTATTATCCATGCTATAATTGTATTGAATGAAGACTTAGATACATGTCTGGATACATAGACAAAACACTGTCCCTACCAAGCCTCTAGTTCGCTAGCCAGTTGATCAAGGATAGTCAGGGTCTTCTGACTATGTACAATGTGTTGTAGCTTGATAACTGGGTCACATCATTGGGAGAATCATGTGATGGACTAGACCCAAACTAATAGATGTAGCATGTTGATCGTGTCATTTTGTTGCTACTGTTTTCTGCATGTCAAGTATTTATTCCTATGACCATGAGATCATATAACTCACTGACGCCGGAGGAATACTTTGTGTGTATCAAACGTCACAACGTAACTGGGTGGCTATAAAGATGCTCTACAGGTATCTCCAAAGGTGTCCGTTCAGTTAGTATGGATCAAGACTGAGATTTGTCACTCCGTATGACAGAGAGGTATCTCGGGGCCCACTCGGTAATACAAGATCACACACAAGCCTTGCAAGCAATGCGACATAGTGTAAGTTGCGGGATCTTGTATTACGGAACCAGTAAAGAGACTTGCCGGTAAACGAGATTGAAATAGGTATGCGGATACTAACGATCGAATCGCGCGCAAGTAACATACCGAAGGACAAAGGGAATGACATACCGAAGGACAGGATTATATGAATCCTTGGCACTGAGGTTCAAACGATTAGATCTTCGTATAATATCTAGGATCCAATATGGGCATCCAGGTCCCGCTATTGGATATTGACCGAGGAGTCCCTCGGGTCATGTCTACATAGTTCTCGAACCCGCAGGGTCCGCACACTTAAGGTTCGATGTTGTTTTATGCGTATTTGAGTTATATGGTTGGTTACCGAATGTTGTTCGGAATCCCGGATGAGATCACGCACGTAACGAGGGTTTCCGGAATGGTCCGTAGACGAAGATATATAGGATGACCTCATTTGATTAGCGGAAGGTTTTCGGAATTACCTGGAATGTACTGGGAATGACGAATGGGTTCCGGATGTTCACCGGGGGGGGGGGGGGCAGCCCACCTCGGGGAACCCCATAGGCCTTAGGGGTGCCTCACCAGCCTTTAGTGGACTGGTGGGCAAGCCCAAGAAGGCCCCTGCGCATGAGATAAGAAAATCAAAGAGAAAAAAAAGGGGAAGTGGGAAGGAAGGGAAGGACTCCACTTTCCAATCCTAGTTGGACTAGGATTGGAGGAGGAATCCTCCTCCCCCCCCTTCGGCCGACCCCCTTGGGGCTCCTCCAGCCTCAATGCAAGGCCCCTCCCCTCCCATCTATATATACGGAGGATTTAGGGCTGATTTGAGAAAACTTTTCCACGGCACCCCGACCACATACCTCCACGGTTTTTCCTCTAGATCGCGTTTCTGCGGAGCTCGGGCGGATCCCTACTGAGATTAGATCACCACCAACCTTTGGAGCGCCGTCACGCTGAAATAGAACTCATCTACCTCTTTGTCTCTCTTGCTGGATCAAGAAGGCCGAGATCATCGTCGAGCTGTACGTGTGCTGAACGCAGAGGTGCCGTCTGTTCGGCACTAGATCGGAGCGGATCGTGGGTCGGATCGCGGGACGGTTTGCGGGGCGGATCGAGGGACGTGAGGACGTTCCACTACATCAACCGTGTTTATTAATGCTTCCACTGTGCGATCTACAAGGGTAAGTAGATCTGAAATCCCCCTCGTAGATGGACATCACCATGATAGGTCTTCATGCTCGTAGGAAATTTTTTGTTTCCCATGCGATGTTCCCCAACACCTCAGGTCGACGAGCCTTCGACCCACAAGACTTGGGTCCGAGAGGCTTCTTTCCAGGAGACTTCGGAGCAAAGCAGGGATGAGGGTACGTCCCAATAGACCCAGTGGGATACCTCGCCTGATCTAGGTCAGCCTCAGCCAAGTGGCCATGTTAATAGCGACGAGGATTCGGGTGAGGGGGCCACCATATACCAGCGTGGTAGTACGGGGCTCCCGCTCGTGCCGGCGACCCACGAGCAGAGGTGGTCGATTAAGCCAAATGGGGACAAGTAAGATAATTTACTCTTATTTAACCTTTTGCCTTCACGTTTTCTGAAATATCTAATGTTTTGGCTTTAATTTGTCATACTGCAGGGGTTGGATTGTTGCCAAGGGTGTCCGCTAGCCCAACAACATCCTTGGTGTGCTTTGTCGAAAACATTCCCGGGGTTGTTACGTTGCCCGGTCGGGTTCGGGAGGTAGGAATGACCTGGGAGCACTACTTGGATGCCCCGGCCCCGCCTGTGGTGGAGATCGACGGTGTTATGTGCCACACGAGGGCCGACTTGGTGATCACACAACTCTGGTTAATTTCTCCTTTACACAATTAAATATCAACAATAGCTAGTTATTGTACTAATTTGTGTTGTCCCGTTTGCAGACCTTCTACAGGTGTGAGGAGGGATACGATGAGGACGCAACAAAGGTTATCGAAACCGAATGCCGCTGCCTACTTCAAAACTTTTGGCACGAGGCTCCGGTGCAGGCTGTTCGAGACTACTATGCCTCGCGGCTTATTAATAAGTAAAAGGCGAAGTGCCGCGATTCTAAGATGGAGAAGGAGCATTACATGAAGGTAATTACATAATATTAAGGCCTTGTAGTTAGTTTCCTTGATTTGATTCTTACACGTTCCGCTCAACTTTCTCTTTATTCACTTAGGTGCCCCCGAGATGGCGTGTGGAAGATGGATTGTTGGGAGGCTCTGGTGGATCGGTGGTGCTCCGAAAAGTTGGAGGCCAGCCACAACAAAGCCAAAGAGAGGCGTGGCAAAATGGTTGGTGTGCCACACCATCAAGGGAGCGTCAAAATAATCCAATTGGTGAGAACTGGGTATGCGGTTTGCTTCATGACTCATGCAATCAATTATTAATGCTAGCTTGAGCCCTTTACTAATACATTTTTCCTCTCTCTCTCTCTTTTAGGTGCGTCACAATAAGACGGACGTGCCACAGATGTACGACCTCTATGCGATGGCCCATACTGCCTCGTACAAGAAGGTCAAGGCATTCTTCGAGTCTCACCTCGAGCATCCTGAAAACTTCACCAACATCTCCTCCTACCACAAGCTCGTGGAGTACAGAGATCATGGGAAGGCGAGGAAAGGGGAGGACTTTAACCCGAGCCAAGTGCCTATAGATCCAGAGCTGGTGATGATAGCTGGCAACGGCGGGGCCCATGGCTCGATCTCCATTAGAGACGACCTTATATGTTGTCCTAGCACTATCCTGAGATAACACCTCGTCCACGGCTTGTCGAGCTCGCCATCGAGGTTAGTTTAATGGACTCAACTATCTTTCCGCATTACGTTGTTTGTGCGAACCAATATGATGGCAATGCTAACAATAAGTTGTGTTGTAGGCTGCTATTCTGAAAGAGAGAGAGAGGTAATGCTGGAGCTTTTGGCAGAGAAGGATAAGGAGATGAAGGAGCTGGCGGAGAGGACGGCTGCGTTGGTGGAGGCGGAGAGGGCACAGAATGATGTGTCTAACAGGGCCATGTACAAGCTCTTCGTGTTAAGTTTCTTGTTCATATTTGTCAAATCTTGCATTTTAATGTTCGTTTCATTAATAAATAGAAAGTTTGACTTGTCGAAACCAAATGTATTGTCTATGTGCGAGAAGATCGGCCACGTCCCTCCGGCGATGCTAGTCATTACCGTGGCGGGGATGGTGAGTTTCATTTCAGTGAAGTGATTTTTTGCGTGTCATCATGCGAACGACGGATTGCAAATGATGTTTGGTGCAGAATATCTCCCGAAACGCATCGCACGACCCTTCTATAGCGGAGCCTTCTCTAGGGCAACCTTCTCCAGGTGAAACAAGCCCGAGCCACCGTGCTTCATGGCCATGATGACGAGAATGGTATTTTTTCTAGTGTTTAGCTTAACAACCACATATTGATGTTTACTTACCTTACCTTAGCTCCAAAATGACATATTTTACCCAAGTTAGCTCTAGAATGACCTATACTTAGCTTAGTTTCCTCCTAAATGACATAATTAGCTTAGTTAGATCCAAAATGGCTTAATAAGCATATTTAGTTCCTAAATGAACTATTTTTACATAAGTAGATCCAAAATGACATATACTTAGCTTAGTTTCCTCCTAGATGACGTAGTAAGCTAAATTAGCTCTGTAATGGCCTATTTAATAAAAAATGACATGTACTTAGCTAAGTTGTCTCCTAAATGACATAATATGCTTATGTAGCTCCAAGATGACCTATTTGACCTAACTTAGCTATTAAATGGCCTATAGTAAGCTTAGTTACCTCTAAAATGGCTTAATAAACATACTTAGCTGCTAAATGACCTATTCTTTTACGTAAGTAGCTCCAAAATGACATATACTTAGCTTACTTTCCTCCAAGATGGCGTAGTAAGCTAAATTATTTCCGAAATGGCCTATTTAATAAAAAACACATGTACTTAGCTAAGTTCACTCCTAAATGACATAATATGCTTATGTGGCTCCAAGATGACCTATTTTACCTAACTTAGCTATTAAATGCCTATAGTTAGCTTAGTTAGCTGCAAAATAGCTTAATAATCATAGTTAGCTCCTAAATGACCTATTTTTACCTAAGTAGCTCCAAAATGACATATACTTAGCTTAGTTTCCTCCTAGATGACGGAATGAGCTTAATTAGCTTCCAAATGGCATATACTTCTCTTCTTCATCTAGTCTTCTTCTTCTAACTTTCTTATTTCCCATTTTGCAGATTGCATTCACTTCACGGAAGCTTGGATTGATGGACTGCTTGGGTTACTTGTATTTTTTTGGATAATATGTATGGATGAAACTATTGTAATATATGTATATGAAACTTTGTATGTATGGACGAAACTAGTGTAATATATGGTTTGGTATGGATGAAACTTGCATAATATGTATGTATGTATGGATGAAATTTATTTTAATATGGTTATCAGTATGGCAAGAACATTATTTCTATCAAATATATATATATATATATCCCTGATTCCTGTGAAAATTGTTGGATATAATAAAAAATAATATAAAATGGGGCATTTTGGAGCCTTTGCCGTCCGCCAACCGACGACAAAGGGGTTGTAGCAGACAGGAATGGTGCCCCAGCAGATGGCAAAGGGCCCCCAGGCCCGGGCTGCAAAAGAGTGGATGCCCCCTTTGCCGTTAGCCATTTCTGTGGGCGGACGACAAAGGGCTCCCAGGGCGGACGACAAAGGGGGCCAAGGGCAGACGACAAGGGGTGGTGGGCCCAGCAGACGGCAAAGGGTGCCATTAACACTTGAAGGATTTGTCTCGCGGATATCCCGTCCATGGTCTTTATCGTCCTCCCCCACGGAAAATATTCTTTGCCATCCGCAGGCCCAATGCAGACGGCAAAGAACCCCTTTACCGGGTTTTTCTTTGTCGTCCAGTTTGCCGTGTGCAGACAGACGGCAAAGGCCTTTGCCGTTCGGGGTGCTCAACTTCTTATTCCTGTAGTGAGAGCTATAAGTTTATGAAAGCTCAAAAAGAAAACTACGTGGTTCTGCAAAAGATGTGTACCACTAGTTATATGAAAGCGACAACATAGCAGAGTCTCTAAGGAGAACATGGTGCTACTTGGAAGCACAAGTGTGGAAAAATATAGCAGCATTGTCCTTTCTCTCTTTCTCTCATTTTTTTCTTTGCTTTTTTTCTCTTTTTTTGAATGGGCTTCTTTGGCCTCTTTTATTTTTTATGGGCTTCCCTGGCCTCTTTTATTTTTTGTAAAGTCCAGAGACTCATCCCAAATTGTGAGGGAATCATAGCTTCCATCATTCTTTTTTCTCACATGGGACAATGCTCTAATAATGCAAATCATCACACTTTTATTTACTTACAACTCGATAGCTATAACAAGGTATGATTCTACAAGCATGTGGAAGTGATGGTTTGTGTCCTAAAAATGAGATGGTGGTGTTGCATGGCAATATATCTCATAATGGCTATGCAAATGCCATAATAGGTAGGTATGGTGGCTGTTTTGATCAAAATATATGGTGGCTGTTTTGAGGAAGGTGGGTTTAATGTACCGGCGAAAGTTGAACGATACTAGAGAGGCTAGCAATGGTCGAAAGGAGAGAGTGCATATAATCTATGAACTTAACATTAGTCATAAAGAAATCTCATACTTATTGAAAAAGCATATTATTTATCAAAGCAAAGCATTAGACGCATGCTCCAAGGAGAAGGGTTGGTAGGAGTTAACCATCACGCGATCCCGACCTCCACACAAAGGTTGACAATCAGTAAACAATTCATGCTCCGACTTAACGACATAACGGTTCACCATACGTGCATGCTACGGGAATAAAAAGCTTCAACAAAAGTATTTTTGATAATTCACAATTACTTACTAGCATATTCAAGAAATCAAACTTCCCATCATATTCAATGCACTTAATAAGAAATCAAACTATATGCAACAAATCAAACCTCTTGGATGCCTATTAAGTTAAGACTAAACTCATAACATAAACCAATTACCATGTTGTTTAGAGAACTCTCAAAATAATTTAAGTGAAGTACAATAGTTTAACAATTTCATAACCTCGTCGTGCTCTAAAAGATATAAGTGACGTACTAGAGCAACATTGCCCAGCTCAAAAGATATAAGTGAAGCATAAAGAGTATTCTAATGGATTCACGATTTAGTGTGTGTCCCTCTCTCAAAAGATGTTTGCAGAAAGGATGATTGTGGAAAACTAAAAAGAAAAGACTCATATAATACAAGACGCTCCAAGCAAAACACATATCATGTGGTGAATAAAAATATAGCCTCAAGTAAATTTACCAATGGATTGAAGACGAAAGAGGGGATGCCTTCCGGGGCATGCCAAGCTTAGGCTCTATGGTACCCTTGAATATGGCTTGGGGTGCCTTGGGCATCCCCAAGCTTAAGGTATTGCCACTCCTTATTCCGTAGTCCATCAAATCTTTACCCAAAACTTGAAAACTTCACAACACAAACCTCAACAAAAAACTCATGAGATCCGTTAGTATAAGAAAAATAAATCACCACTTAGGTACTATTCTGAACTAATTCTTTATTTATATTGATGTAATATTTATTGTATTCCAACTTATCTATGGTTCATACCCCCCGATATAACCCATAGATTCATCAAAATGAGCAAACAACACAAAGAAACAGAATCTGCCAAAAACAGAACAGCCTGTAGCAATATGTTTAATTCGAATACATTTGTGACTCAAAAAGTTCTGAAAACTTAGGATGATCTGGGAAATTTTTCAAAAAATCTTGTGTAAAATATTCAGATCAAAAGCACGTTCTAGTGAATTTATAAAATTCTTGGACTGAGAGCAAAAGTTTCTCTTTTTCAGCAGAACCAAATTGCAAACACCATAGACCATCCCAATGGTCTTACTTGGCTCAAACACTAACTAAAACAAGAAAACACAATTATTAGAGAGGAAGTAATGTGTTCAGAACTCAAAAACATAAGCAAAAACAAAAGCATAAAAATAAAATTGGGTTGCCTCCCAACAAGCACTATCATTTTTTCCCCTAGCTAGGCATGATGGTTTCAATGATGCTCGCATAAACGTGAAGAATTGACACATAAAGAGAGCATCATGATTCATATGGAAAGTATATTTAAGTCTAACACACTTCCTATGCATAGGGATCTTGTGATAAAACAAATCATGGGAACAAGAATCAATTAGCATAGGAAGGCAAAACAAGTATACCTTCAAAATTTCCAACACATAGAGAACAAACTTGATATTATTGCAATATGTAAAAGCATATGTTCCTCTCTCATAGTAATTTTCAGTAGCATCATGAATAAATTCAACAATATAACTATCACATAAAGCATTATTTTCATGATCCACATGCATAAAAGTTTTACAATCTGCCAAGGTAGTGGGATTATCATTAACTAAAGTCATGACCTCTCCAAACCCACTTTTATCAAAAAATCCATAAGATTGAACACTCACCAAATATGTGGGATTATTTTTACCTAAAGTTGACACTCTTCCAAACCCACTTTTGATATCATATTCATCAAGAGTATTAAATAAATTGTCAAGATCATAAGAAGCAATATCACCCCAATCATGATCATTGCAATAAGTAGTGGACATAGCTAAATTAGCATCCCCATGCTTGGGGTTTTGCATATTATTATCACAACTGACATTAATGTAATTTATAGTAAAATCATTGCAATCATGCTTTTTAATCAAGGAGCTATCATGAATCACTTTATAAATTTTTCTTTCAACACATCATCAGTTTTTTCAGATTCATGATTTTCAAACAAAACTTCATAGAGATAACCAATTGCACTCAACTCACTAGCAATTGGTTCATCATAATTTGGCCTTTGTAAAATATTAGCAAGTGGATGAGGATCCATATCAATAGATTTTAAGCAAGCCAAGATGCAAGAAAATAGAAGGCACATGGTAACACAAGTAGACGAAAAGATATCCTGCGAGAAAAAGGCGAATAGAACGACAAATTGCTGAAGTGGGGGAGAGGAAAACGAGAGGCAAATAATGTAAATGCAAGAGATGAGTTTGTGATGGGTACTTGGTAGGCTTGATCTTGCTATGTATCCTCCCCGGCAATGGCACAAGGAATACTTCTTGGTAGCTCTTGAGCTTGTGTTGGTTTTCCATTGAAGAGGAAAGGGTGATGCAGCAAAGTAGATAAGTATTTCCGTCAGTTTGTTGAGAACCAAGGTACCATTCCAGTAGGAGGAACAAACAAGACTCCAATAGTAGTACCTACACAAACAGTAAAACACTTACACCCAACGCTATAAAGTGGTTGTCAATCCCTTCAGAGTTATTTGCAATTATGAGATCTCATAGAGATAGATATAAAATATTGATAGATCTGGAAGTAATACTAAAGCAAATAAATTTCAGCAAAGTATTTTTGGTATTTTTGGTTTATAGATCTGAAAATATGATATGGAAACTAGACCCGGGGGCCATAGGTTTCACTAGAGGCTTCTCTCATAGAGGAAAATAATATGGTGGGTGAACAAACTACTATAGAGCAGTTGATTTAAAAACAAATATTTATGAAGATATCCAAGGCAATGAATATGCATATATGCATCACGTCCCTATCAAGTAGACCGAAACGACTCTGCATCTACTACTATTACTCCACACATCGACCGACTCCTGCCTGCATCTAGAGTATTAAGATCATGAAGAACAGAGTAATGCATTAAGTAAGATGCCATGATGTAGAGGGATATACTCAAGAAATATGATGAAAACCCGATCTTTTTACCCTTGGTGGAAATAATACAATACATGCCTCGCTAACCCTACTGTCACTTGGTGAGGACACCATAAGATTTAACACAAAACTAAGCATTTCTCCATTGCAAGAATTACCAATCTAGTTGGCCAAACCAAGCGAATAATTTGAAGAGACTTGCAAATATATGAAATCATGCATATAAGAATTCACAAGTGACTCAAATAATATTCATGGATAATCTGAACATAAACTTGCAATTCATCGGATCTCAACAAAGACACTGCAAAAGAGTATTACATCAGATAGATCTCCATGAAGGTCATGAAGAACATGGTACCTAAGATTAGAGAGAGAGAAGATGGCATCTAACTACTAGCTATGGACCCGTAGGTCTGTGGTGAACTACTCACATATCATCGGAGGGGCAATGCAGTTTATGTTAATGCCCTCCGTGATTAATTCCCTCACCGGTAGATTACGGGAAAAGGCTCCTAGATTGGATATCTCGTGAACCGAGGCTCCCGGTGGTGTAAAATTATTTATGTGGCTCTTTTTGATGTTTCTGGAGTATTTCCGAATTATAGGCCAAGAATTAGGGTTAGGACACCTGCAGGGGGCCCACAAGCTAGGGGGCGCAGCCACCCCCCAAGGCGCGCCCAACAGGCTTGTGGCCTCCCGGCAGCTTCCTTGCCCCCTACTCCAAGTCTGCTGTGTGTCTTGTGGTACAAGAAAAATCTTTTAGTAGATTTTATTCCGTTTGGAATCCGTTTAATATTCCTTATGTGCAATATTGAAAAACATGGAAAAAACAGAAAGTGGCACTAGGCTCTAGGTTAATAGGCTAGTCCCAAAAATAATATAAAACAACATATAAATGCATATAAAAAATCCAAAACATATAAGATAATAACATGGAACAATCAAATATTATAGATACGTTGGAGACATTTCAAGTTTACTTCAAGTTTGCTATGATCGAGTGTTAAACCAAGTTTCCAAGTTGCCACAAAACGATGGCACGGCTCTCAGAAAGATTTAACCCTGGAGGGGTGCTCCAACTAGTCCATCACGAACTCCCACAAGCTGCGTGCAATAAACTCTGCAACGGAAAACCCATAGTCTCCTAAAAAATTATGATGGAAAACCTCAACCTCAAGATAAACCAAAGTATCCTCGGAATCCCGCACACAAGATATTCAAGAATGGTAAAAGAAATCCAGCAAGGCCCGTTGACGTGCCGACAATCCGATAGGAGCCGTGTATCTCATTCTCGGAGCACAGTCAGATAATAGCAGCGTACAATGGCCTGATAGAATCCCCTGAGTTACCCTAGGGTGGCCCCGCACATCACTATGTATAGGACCAACACCATCAGCACTGGCCCTCCATGTATTATGTTGAATTACTCCTCGGATTCATGACGCCCTACATTTTAATAACGGTGTTCAACGTTATTAGGTTGGGCAAACAAAGTACCAACATTCGGCCTTGCCAGAAGAGTTTTAACGCAAAACGAAAATCAAGGGGTCCCCATAACACCCCAAACATGTGAGGAGCGCCTAATATGGAACATAACGCTGGTACACAAGTAACTAAGGCGACAAATATGGAAGAAAACACCAAGCTAGAAGGCCAAACCTATGGCCCCCGGGTTTATTTAGTTTTGTTTCCGCGATCTTTTATATCTATCTCTATCAGATCTCATCCTTGCAAATAACTCTCAAGGGATTGACAACCCCTTTTTTAGCGTTGGGTGCAAGTGTTTGATTGTTTGTGTAGGTACTATGATTTGGGCCTTGCTCGTTCCTCCTATTGGAGATATACCTTGGTTCTCAACAAACTGAGGTAAATACTTATCTACTTTGCTCCATCACCCTTTCCTCTTCAAGGCAAAATCAACGCAAGATATTTTTGGTGTTTTTGGTTTATAGATATGAAAGTATAATATGGAAAATAGACCTGGATCCATAGGTTTCACTAGTGGCTTCTCTTATAAAGGAAAATAATACGAAGGGTGAACAAATTACTACCGAGCAATTGATAGAAAAGCAAATAATTATGAAGATATCCAAGGCAATGATTATGCATATAGGCATCAAGTCCGTGTCAAGTAGACCGAAACGACTCTGCATCTACTATTATTACTCCACACATCGACTAACTCCTACCTGCATCTAGAATATAAAGTTCATGAAGAACATAGTAACGCATTAAGTAAGATGACATGATGTAGAGGGATAAACTCGAGCAATATGATGAAAAACCAATCTTTTTATCCTCGATGGCAACAATACAATACGTGCCTCGCTACCCCTACTATGTCACTAGGTGAGGACACCGCAAGAATGAACCCAAAACTAAGCACTTCTCCCATCGCAAGAAGTACCAATCTAGTTGGCCAAACAAAACCAATAACTCGAAGATACTTGCTAAGATATGACATCATGCATATAAGAATTCAGAAGAGATTCAAATAATATTCATAGATAATCTGAACATAAACTCACAATTCATCGGATCTCGATAAACACTCCGCAAAAGAGTACTACATTGGATAGATCTCCATGAAGATCATGAAGAACATGGTATTGAAGATAAAATAGAGAGAAGAAGCCATCTAGCTAGTAGCTATGGACTCGTAGGTCTATGGGGAACTACTCACGCATCATCGAAAGGGCAATGGAGTTGATGTAGATGCCCTCCGTGATCAATTCCCTCTCTGGCAGATTACCAAAAAAAGGCTTCAAGATTGGATCTCAGGGGAACAGACGCTCTCGGTGGTGGAAAAGTAGTTTTGTTGCTCTTTTTAGCGATGGGGGAATATTTGGGAATTTATAAGCAGAATAATAGGTTTAGGAGACCTGCAGGGGACCCACAAGCCAGGGGGCGCCCCCCTAGGACGTGCCCTGTAGGCTTGTGGCCTCCCAGCACGTGCCCTGCCCCCTACCCCGAGAAAAAGCATTCCGGAGATTTTATTCCATTTGGACTCCATTTAATATTCCTTGTCTGCAATACTCTAAAACATGGAAAAAATAGAAATTGGCACTAGGCTCTAGATTAATAGGTTAGTCCCAAAAACACAAATTAATGCTTATAAAACATACGAAACAGATAATATAGTAGCATGGAATAATCAAAATTATAGATACGTTGGAGGCGTATCAGTATCCCCAAGCTTAATTCCTTCTCATCCCCGAGTAGGTAAATGACAAAAACAGAGTTTTTTATGTGGAATGCTACATGACATATTTATCCATGTAATATTCTCTATTGTGGCATGAATATTCAGATCCATAAGATTCAAAACAAAAGTCTAATATTCACATAAAAACAATAATACTACAAGAATACTAATAAGGCAATGCTTCCTTTCAAAATAACATGGTCTTAGAAAGTTATCCCTACAAAATCATATGGTGTGGCTATGCTCCATATTCACCACACAACGTATCTAAATCATGCACAACCCCGATGATAATCAAGCAATTGTTTCACACTTTTTATGTTCTCAAAACTTTTCAACTCTCACGCAATACATGAGCATCAGCCATGGATATAGCAATATAGGTGCAATAGAGTATGGTGGAGGTTTCAAAAAAAGGAGAAGGTAGTCTCACATCAACTAGGCATATCAACGGGCTATGGTGATGCCCATGAATAATTATCAATGTGAGTGAGTCGGGATTTCCGTGCAACAAATGCACTAGAGCTATAAGTGTATGAAAGCTCAAAAAAGAAACTAAGTGGTTGTGTAAAAGATGTAATTCCACTAGTTATATGGACGTGAAAAAATAGGAGACTCTGTATGAAGAACATGGTGCAACTTTGCAGCACAAGTGTGGAAAAATTTAGTTGCATTGCCCCTTCTCTCTTTTTGTCATTTTTTTGGTTGGCTTCTTTGGCCTATTTTATTTTTTTATGGGCTTCGCTGGCCTCTTTTAGTTTTGTAAAGTCCGGAGACTCATCCCAACTTGTGAGGGAATCATCCTTTTATCACACCAGACAATGCTCTAATAATGAAATTCATCACACTTTTATTTGCTTAAAACTCAAGATTAGAACTCGATATCTAGATCAAAATACGATTCTATAAGCAATATGGATGTGATGATGCGTGTCATAAAAATGGTACGATGGTGTTGCATGGCAATATATCTCAAAATAGCTATGAAAATGCCATAATAGGTAGATACGGTGGCTGTTTTGAGAAAAATATATGGTGACTGTTTTGAGGAAGGTGGGTTTAATGTACCGGTGAAAATTGCGCGGTACTAGAGAGCCTAGAAAAGGTGGAAGGGTGAGAGTTCGTATAATTCATGAACTCCACATTAGTCATAAAGAACTCAGATAGTTATTGCAAAAGCCTATTAGTTTTCGAAACAAAGTATTAGACTCATGCTCTTAGGGGAAGGGCTGGTAGGAGTTAAGCATCGCGCGATCCCGACCTCCAAACGAAGGTTGACAATCATTAAACAATTCATGCTCCGACTTCATCACATAATGATTCACCATACGTGCATGCTACGGGAATCACAAGCTTTAACTCAAGTATTTCTTCTAATTCACAATTACTTACTAGCATGACTCTCATATTATCATATTCATATCTCAAAACTATATGTAAGGAACCCAACTTCTCGTCATATTCAATGCACTTAATATGGAAGTTTTTATTATACTCCTCTTGGATGCCCATTGTATTAGGACTAAATACATAACCTAAACCAATTACCATGCTGTTTAAATAAATCTCAAAATAATATAAGTCAGGTATGAGAGTTTAATGATTTCTATAAAACGCAACACGGCCGTGCTCTAAAAGAGATAACTGAATCACTAGAGCAACATTGCCTAGCTCAAAAGATATAAGTGAAGCACATAGAGTATTCTAATAAATTCACGATGCATGCAGCAAGGATTATTGTGGAAAACTAAAAAAGTAAAGACTCATATCATACAAGACGCTCGAAGCAAAACACATATCATGTGTAGAATAAAAATATAGCCTCAAGTAAATTTATCGATGGATCGAGGACGAAAGAGGGGATGCCTTCCGGGGCATCCCCAAGCTTAGGATCTTTGGTATCCTTGAATATGGCTTGGGGTGCCTTGGGCATCCCCAAGCTTAGGCTCTTGCCACTGCTTATTCCATAGTCCATCATATCTTTACCCAAAACATGAAAACTTCACAACACAAAACTCAACAGAAAACTCATGAGATCCATTTGTATAAGAAGAATAAATCACCACTTTAGGTACTATTGTGAACTCGTTCTTTATTTATATTGATGTAATATTTACTATATTCCTACTTCTACATTGTTCATACCCCCCGATACAACCCATAGATTTATAAAAATAAGAAAACAACACAAAGAAAATAGAATCTATCAAAGACAGAACAATCTGTAGCAATCTGATTACTTTGAATACTTCTGTAACTCCAAACATTGTGCATAATTAGGAAAATCTGGTAAATTTGTAAATCAAACTTTTGTAAAAAATTGAGATGAAAATCATGTTCCAGTGAATTTACAAAATTCCTCGACTGAGGGCGAAAGTTTGTTTTTTCCAGCAAAATCAACTTGCAAACACGATAGACATCCCAAAGGTCTTACTTGGCTCAAACACTAATTACAGAAACAAAACACAATTATTCAAGAGGTAATAATGTGTGCAGCACTCAAAAACAGAAGCAATAAACAAAAACATAAAAATAAAATTGGGTTGCCTCCCAACAAGCGCTATCGTTTTACGCCCTTCACATTTAAGTCTAACATACTGTTGGAAATATGCCCTAGAGGCGATAATAAATTAGTTATTATTATATTTCTTTGTTCATGATAATCGTTTATTATCCATGCTATAATTGTATTGATTGGAAACACAATACTTGTGTGGATACATAGACAAAACAATGTCCCTAGTAAGCCTCTAGTTGACTAGCTCGTTGATCAAAGATGGCCAAGGTTTCCTAGCCATAGGCAAGTGCTGTTACTTGATAACGGGATCGCATCATTAGGAGAATCATGTGATGGACTAGACCCAAACTAATAGACGTAGCATGTTGATCGTGTCATTTTTTTGCTACTGTTTTCTGCGTGTCAAGTATTTGTTCCTATGACCATGAGATCATATAACTCACTGGCACCGGAGGAATGATTTATGTGTATCAAACGTCGCAACGTAACTGGGTGACTATAAAGATGCTCTACAGGTATCTCCGAAGGTGTTAGTTGAGTTAGAATGGATCGAGACTGGGATTTGTCACTCCGTGTGACGGAGAGGTATCTCGGGGCCCACTCGGTAATACAACATCACGCACAAGCCTTGCAAGCAAGGTGACTTAGTGTAAGTTGCGGGATCTTGTATTATGGAACGAGTAAAGAGACTTGCCGGTAAACGAGATTGAAATAGGTATGCGGATACTGACGATCGAATCTCGGGCAAGTAACATACCGAAGGACAAAGGGAATGACATACGGGATTATATGAATCCTTGGCACTGAGGTTCAAACGATAAGATCTTCGTAGAATATGTAGGATCCAATATGGGCATCCAGGTCCCGCTATTGGATATTGACTGAGGAGTCTCTCGGGTCATGTCTACATAGTTCTCGAACCCGCAGGGTCTGCACACTTAAGGTTCGACGTTTTTTTATGCGTATTTGAGTTATATGGTTGGTTACCGAATGTTGTTCGGAGTCCCGGATGAGATCACGAACGTCACGAGGGTTTCCGGAATGGTCCGAAAACGAAGATTGATATATAGGATGACCTCATTTGATTACCGGAAGGTTTTCGGAGTTACCGGGAATGTACCGGGAATGACGAATGGGTTCCGGGTGTTCACCGGGGGGGGGGTGCAACCCACCCCGGGGAAGACCATAGGCCTTGGGGGTGGCGCACCAGCCCTTAGTGGGCTGGTGGGACAGCCCAAGAAGGCCCTATGCGCCATAGGAAGAAAATCAAAGAGAAAAGCAAAAAAAAGGAGGAGGTGGGAAAGGGAAGAAGGACTCCACCTTCCCCCCTTGGCTCGGCCGACCCCTTGGGGCATCTTGAGCCCCAAGGAAAGGATCCCCCTCTTCCCCCTATATATAAGGAGGTTTTAGGGCTGATTTGAGACAACTTTGCCACGGCAGCCCGACCACATATCTCCATGGTTTTACCTCTAGATCGCATTTCTGCGGAGCTCGGGCGGAGCCCTGCTGAGATTAGATCACCACCAACCTCCGGAGCGCCGTCACGCTGCCGGAGAACTCATCTACCTTTCCGTCTCTCTTGCTGGATCAAGAAGGCCGAGATCATCGTCGAGCTGTACGTGTGCTGAACGCGGAGGTGCCGTCCGTTCGGCACTAGATCGTGGGACTGATCGCGGGACGGTTCGCGGGGCGGATCGAGGGACGTGAGGACGTTCCACTACATCAACCGCGTTTCTTAACGCTACTGTTGTGCGGTCTACAAGGGTACATAGATCAAATATCCCCTCTCGTAGATGGAAATCACCATGATAGGTCTTCGTGCGCGTAGGAGAATTTCTGTTTCCCATGCGACGTTCCCCAACAATGGCATCATGAGCTAGGTTCATGCGTAGATGTCTTCTCGAGTAGAACACAAAAGTTTTTGTGGGCGGTGATGTGCGTTTTTCTTCCCTCCTTAGTCTTTTCTTGATTCCGCGGTATTGTTGGATTGAAGCGGCTTGGACCGACATTACTCGTACGCTTACGAGAGACTGGTTTCATCGCTACGAGTAACCCCGTTGCTCAAAGATGACTGGCGGGTGTCAGTTTCTCCAACTTTAGTTGAATCGGAATTGACCGAGGAGGTCCTTGGATGAGGTTAAATAGCAATTCATATATCTCCGTTGTGGTGTTTGTGTAAGTAAGATGCGATCCTACTAGATACCCATGGTCACCACGTAAAACATGCAACAACAAAATTAGAGGACGTCTAACTTGTTTTTGCAGGGTATGCTTGTGATGTGATATGGCCAACGATGTGATATGATATATTGGATGTATGAGATGATCATGTTGTAATAGTTAATATCGACTTGCACGTCGATAGTACGGCAACCGGCAGGAGCCATAGGGTTGTCTTTAAACTAACGTTTGTGCTTGCATATGCGTTTACTATATTGCTAGGACGTAGCTTTAGTAGTAATAGCATGAGTAGCACGACAACCCCGATGGCGACACGTTGATGGAGATCATGATGATGGAGATCATGGTGTGACGCCGGTGACAAGAAGATCGTGTCGGTGCTTTGGTGATGGAGATCAAGAAGCGCATGATGATGGCCATATCATGTCACTTATGAATTGCATGTGATGTTAATCCTTTATGCACCTTATCTTGCTTAGAACGACGGTAGCATTATGAGGTGATCTCTCACTAAAATTTCAAGACGAAATTGTGTTCTCCCCGACTGTGCACCGTTGGGACAGTTCTTCGTTTCGAGACACCACGTGATGATCGGGCGTGATAGACTCAACGTTCACATACAACGGGTGCAAAACAGTTGCGCACGCGGAACACTCGGGTTAAGCTTGATGAGCCTAGCATGTGCAGACATGGCCTCGGAACACATGAGGCCGAATGGTCGAGCATGAATTGTATAGTTGATATGATTAGCATAGAGATGCTTACCACTTAAACTATTCTCGACTCACGTGATGATCGGACTTGAGATAGTGGATTTGGATCATGTACCACTCAAATGACTAGAGAGATGTACTTTTTGAGTGGGAGTTCTTAAGTAATATGATTAATTGAACTAATTGTCATGAACATAGTCTAATGGTCTTTGCGAATTACGATGTAGGTTGCGCTATAGCTCTACTATTTTTATATGTTCCTAGAGAAAATTTAGTTGAAAGTTGATAGTAGCAAACTTTGAAGAGGATTGTCCTCGTTGCTGCGCAGAAGGCTTATGTCCTTAATGCACCACTCGGTGTGCTGCACCTCGAGCGTCGTCTGTGGATGTTGTGAACATCCGACATACACGTTTCTGATGACTACACGATAGTTCAGTGCAAAATACTTAATGGCTTAGAAGCAAGGCACCGAAGACGTTTTGAAACGTCACGGAACATAAGTGATGTTCTAAAGAGATGAAATTGTGATTTCATGCTCGTGCCCTTGTTGAGAGGTACGAGACCGCCGACAAGATTCGTTGTCCACAAAGTAAAGGAGAAAAGCTCAATCGTTGAGCATGTGCTCAGATTGTCTGTGTACGACAATCACTTGAATCAAGTGGGAGTTAATCTTCTAGATAAGATAGTGATGGTTCTCCAAAGTCACTGCCACCAAGCTGTGAGAGCTTCGTGATGAACTATAACATATCAAGGATAGATACAATGATCCTTGAGCAATTCGTGATATTTGACACTGCGAAAGTAGAAATCAAGAAGGAGCATCAATAGTTGATGGTTTGTAAAACCACTAAGTTTCAAAAAGGCAAGTGCTAGAAGGGATACTTCGTGAAACGGCAAAACAGTTGCTGCACTAATGAAGAGAGCCAAGATTAAACCCAAATCCGAGACTAAGTGCTTCTGTAATGAGGGGAACAGTCACTGAGGTAGAGCAACCCTAGATACTTGGTAGATAAGAAGGCTGGCAAAAGTCGAAAGAAGTATATTTGCTATACATGATGTTGATGTGTACTTTACTAGTACTCCTAGTAGCATGAGGGTATTGGATACCGGTTCAGTTGCTAAGTGATTAGTAACACAAAATGAAAGCTACGGCATAAACGGAGACTAGCTAAAGGCGAGGTGACGATACGTGTTGGAAGTGTTTCCAAGGTTGATATGATCAAACGTCGCACGCTCCCTCTACCATCGGGATTGGTGTTAAACCTAAATAATTGTTATTTGGTGCTTGCGTTAACCATGAACATGATTGGATCGTGTTTATTGCAATACGATTATTCATTTAAAGAGAATAATGGTTACTCTATTTTCTTGAATAATCACCTTCAATGGTTTATTGAATCTCGATCGTAGTGTTACACATGTTCATGATATTGGTGCCAAAAGATACGAGGTAATGATGATAGTACCACTTACTTGTGGCACTGCCGCTTCAGTCATGTTGGTATAAATTGCATGAAGAGGCTCCATGCTGATGGATGTTTATACTCACTTGATTTTGAATCACTAGTGACATGCAACTCATACCACATGAGCAAGGCCTTGTTTTCATTGAGATGAAATAAGATAGTAACTTGTTGGAAGTGATACATTTTGATGTATGCAGTCCAATGGGTGCTGAGGCACGCAGTGGATTTCATTATGTTCTTACTTCAATGACGATTTGAGTAGATACTAGAGTACTTGCTTAATGAATCACAAGTCTGAAATATTGAAAAGTTCAATTCTGTTTCGGAGTGAAGTTCGTCGTAACAAGAGGATAAACTGTCTACGATATGATCATAGAAATGAATATCTGAGTTACGAGTTTTGGTACGCAGTTAAGACACTCTGGAAATTGTTTCGCGGTTCATGCCACCTAGAACATCATAGTGTGATGATGTGTCTGAACGTCACAGCCACACACTATTTGGTATGGTGCATGCTATGATGTCTCTTATCGAATTACCACTATCGTTTATGGGTTAAGCATTAGAGACAAGCGCATTCACTTTAAATAGGGCACCACGTATTTCCGTTGAGATGACACAGTATAGACTGAGGTTTAGAGAAATCTAAAGTGTCGTTTCTTGAAAGTTTGGGGTTTCGACACTTATGTGAAAAAGTTTCAGTCTGATAAGCTCGAACCCAAAGCGGATAAATGCATCTTCATAGGATATCCAAAACAGTTGGGTACATCTCCTATCTCAGATCCGAAAGCAAAGTGTTTGTTTCTAGAAACGGATCCTTTCTCGAGGAAAGGTTTCTCTCGAAAGAATTGAGTGGGAGGGTGGTAGAACTTGATGAGGTTATTGAACCATCACTTTGACCAGTGTGTAGCAGGGCGCAGGAAGTTGTTCCTGTGGCGCCTACACCAATTGAAGTGAAAGCTGATGATGGTGATCATCGAGCATCGGATCAAGTTACTACAAGCCTCGTAGGTTGACAAGGTCGCGTACTACTACACAGTGGTACGGTAACCCTGTCTTGGAGGTCATGTTGTTGAGCAACAGTGAACCTACGAGTTATGGAGAAAGCAAAGGTGGGCCCAGATTCCGACAAATGGCTGGAAGCCATGAAATCCGAGAGAGGATCCATGTATGAAAACAAAGTGTAGACTTTGAAAGAACTACTTGATGGTCATAGGACTATTGAGTAAAGATGGATCTTTAAAAGGAAGACAGACGATGATGGTGATAAGTCACTATTAAGAAAAGCTCGACTTGTCGCAAAGATGTTTCCGACAAGATCAAACAGTTGACTATGATGAGACTTTCTCACTCGTAGCGATGCTAAAAGTCTGTAAGAATTATGTTAGTATTTGATGCATTATTTATGAAATATTGCACATAGGATGTCAAAACATTGTTTCCTCGACGGTTTCCTTGAGCAAACATTGTATGTGATACAACCAGGAGGTTTTGTCGATCCTAAAAGATACTAGCAAGTATGTAAGCTCCAGCAATCCTTTGATGGACTGGTGCAAGAATCTCGGAGTTGGAATATATACTTTGATGAGATGATCAAAGATTTTGGGTTTGTACAAGGTTTATGAGAAACTTGTATTTCCAAAGAAGTGAGTGGGAGCACTATAGAATTTCTGATAAGTATATGTGGTTGACATACTGTGGATCAGAAGTAATGTAGAATTTCTGTAAAGCATACAAGGTTGTTTGAAAGGTGTTTTCAAAGGAGTACCTGGATTGCGCTACTTGAACGTTGAGCCTCAAGGATCTATGGAGATAGATCGAAAGCGCTTGATAGAAGTTTCAACAAGATGCATGCCTTGACAAGTTTTTGAAGGAGTTCAAAATAGATCAGCAAAGAAGGAGTTCTTGGTTGTGTTGTAAGGTGTGAATTTGAGTAAGGCTCAAAACCCGACCACGACAGAATAAAGAGAATAGACGAAGGTCGTCTTCTATGCCTATCCGTAGACTCTAAATTATGCCATGCTGAGTAACCTGATGTGTGCCTTGCAGCAAGTCTGTTGAGATGTACAGAGAGTGATCCATGATTGAATCACTAGCAGCGGTCAAAATTTATCCTTATTAACTGATGGACTAAGGAATTTTTCTCGATTATGGAGGTGGTTAAAGAGTTCGTCGTAAAGGGTTACGTCGATGTAAGCTTTGACACTAATCCGAATAACTATGAGTAGTGAAACGGATCCGTATAGTAGAGTAGATATTTGGAGTATTTACGAATAGCACATAGTAGCAGCATCTATAAGATGACATAAAGATTTGTAAAGAACACACGGATCTGAAAATTTCAGAACCGTTGACTAAAACCTCTCTCATGAGCAAGACGTGATCAGACCCCACAACTATATGGGTGTTGGATTCGTTGGAATCACATGGTGATGTGAACTAGATTATTGACTCTAGTGCAAGTGGGAGACTGTTGGAAATTTGCCCTAGAGGCGATAATAAATTATTTATTATTATATTTCTTTGTTCATGATAATCGTTTATTATCCATGCTATAATTGTATTGATTGGAAACACAATACTTGTGTGGATACATAGACAAAACACTGTCCCTAGTAAGCCTCTAGTTGACTAGCTCGTTGATCAAAGATGGCCAAGGTTTCCTGGCCATAGGCAAGTGTTGTTAATTGATAACGGGATCGCATCATTAGGAGAATCATGTGATGGACTAGACCCAAACTAATAGACGTAGCATGTTGATCGTGTCATTTTGTTGCTACTATTTTCTGCGTGTCAAGTATTTGTTCCTATAACCATGAGATCATATAACTCACTGACACTGGAGGAATGCTTTGTGTGTATCAAACGTCGCAACGTAACTAGGTGACTATAAGGATGCTCTACAGGTATCTCCGAAGGTGTTAGTTGAGTTAGTATGGATCGAGACTGGGATTTGTCAGTCCGTGTGACGGAGAGGTATCTCGGGGCCCACTCGGTAATACAACATCACACACAAGCCTTGCAAGCAATGTGACTTAGTGTAAGTTGCAGGATCTTGTATTACGGAACGAGTAAAGAGACTTGCCGGTAAACGAGATTGAAGTAGGTATGCGGATACTGACGATCGAATCTAGGGCAAGTAACATACCGAAGGACAAAGGGAATGACATACGGGATTATATGAATCCTTGGCACTAAGGAGCAAACGATAAGATCTTCGTAGAATATGTAGGATCCAATATGGGCATCCAGCTCTCGCTATTGGATATTGACTGAGGAGTCTCTCGGGTCATGTCTACATAGTTCTCGTACCCGCAGGGTCTGCACACTTAAGGTTTGACGTTGTTTTATGCGTATTTGAGTTATATGATTGGTTACCGAATATTGCTCGGAGTCCCGGATGAGATCACAGACGTCACGAGGGTTTCCGGAATGGTCCGAAAACGAAGATTGATATATAGGATGATCTCATTTTATTACCGGAAGGTTTTCGGAGTTACTGGGAATGTACCGGGAATGACGAATAGGTTCTGGGTGTTCACCGGGGGGGAGCAACCCACCCCGGGGAAGCCCATAGGCCTTGGGGGTGGCGCACCAGCCCTTAGTGGGCTGGTGGGACAGCCCAAGAAGGCCCTATGCGCCATAGGAAGAAAATCAAAGAGAAAAAAAAGGAGGAGGTAGGAAAGGGAAGAAGGACTCCACCTTCCAAACCAAGTTGGATTCGGTTTGGAAGGGGAGACATTCCCCCCTTGGCTCGGCCCACCCCTTGGGGCCTCTTGAGCCCCAAGGCAAGGCTCCCCCTCTTCCCCCTATATATACGGAGGTTTTAGGGCTGATTTGAGACAACTTTGCCACGGCAGCCCGACCACATATCTCCACGGTTTTACCTCTAGATCGCGTTTCTCCGGAGCTCGGGCGGAGCACTGCTGAGATTAGATCACCACCAACCTCCGGAGCGCCGTCACGCTGCCGGAGAACTCATCTACCTTTCCGTCTCTTGCTGGATCAAGAAGGCCGAGATCATCGTCGAGCTGTACGTGTGCTGAACGCGGAGGTGCCGTCCGTTCGGCACTAGATCGTGGGACTGATCGCGGGACGGTTCGCGGGGCGGATCGAGGGACGTGAGGACGTTCCACTACATCAACCGCGTTTCTTAACGCTTCTGCTGTGTGGTCTACAAGGGTACGTAGATCAAATATCCCCTCTCGTAGATGGACATCATAATGATAGGTCTTCGTGCGCGTAGGAAAATTTTTGTTTCCCATGCGACGTTCCCCAACACATACTTCCTATGCATAGGAATTTTATAAGCAAAAAAATTATCAAGGAAAGCAAAAACTAGCATGGCAAGGGATAAGAATAAAGCATTGACAATATCAACATAACGAGAGGTAAATTAGTAATATGAAAATTTCTAGGAACATATTTTCTTTTCCCATAATAATTGCATGTAAGATCATACTAAAATTCAATAATATAGGTATCGCATACAATTTTAGCTTCATGATCAACACACATGCAAAGTTGACACTCTTCCAAAATAGTGGGATTATCATCAAATAAAGTCATGACCTCTCCAAACCCACTTTTATCAAAAAATTCATAAGATTGAACATTGTCCAAATATGTGGGATCTAAATTTGACACTCTTCCAAACCCACTTTCATTATTATTGCAAACACTATTATTGATATCATATTCATCATGAGGCTTAAATAAATTTTCCAAATCATCAGAATAATCACCCCCATCATGATCATTGCAATAAGTAGTGGACATAGCAAAATAGGTATCCCCATGCTTGAGTTTTTGCATATTATGACCACAATTGACATTAATACAATTTATAGTAACATCATTGCAATCATTATTTTTAATCTAGGAGCTATCATGAATCACTTTATAAATTTCTTCTTTCAACACTTCATCAAAATTTTCAGATTCATGATTTTCAAACAAAACTTCATAGATATAATCAAGTGCACTCAACTCACTAGCAATTAGTTCATCATAATTTGGCCTTTTAAAATATTAGCAAGTGGATGAGGATCCATATCAATAGATTTTTAGCGAGCGAAGATGCAAGCAAATAGAAGGCGCATGGAAACACAAGCAAACAAAAAGAGATCCGGTGAGAAAAAGGCAAATAAAATGGCAATTTGGTGAAGTGGGGGAGAGGAAGACGAGAGGCAAATGCAAAATAAAGTAAATGCAAGAGATGAGTTTGTCACGGGTACTTGGTAGTCTTGATCTTGCTATGTATCCTCCCCGGCAACGGCACCAGGAATCCTTCTTGCTACTTCTTGAGCTTGTGTTGGTTTTCCCTTGAAGAGGAAAGGGTGATGTAGCAAAGTAGATAAGTATTTCCCTCGGTTTGTTGAGAACCAAGGTATCAATCCAGTAGGAGGAATAAGTAAGGCTACAATCGTAGTACCTACACAAACAATCAAACACTTTCACCCAATGCTAAAAAAGGATTGTCAATCCCTTCAGAGTTATTTGCAAGGATGAGATCTGATAGAGATAAATATAAAAGATGCGGAAACAAAAGTAAATAAATTGCAGCAAGATATTTTTGGTATTTTTAGTTTATAGATCTGAAAGTATAATATGGAAAATAGACTCGGGGCCATAGGTTTCAATAGAGGCTTCTCTCATGAAGGAAAATAATACGGTGTGCGAACAAATTACTATCGACCAATTGATAGAAATTTGAATAACTATGAAGATATCCAAGGAAATGAATATGTATATAGGCATCACCTCCGGGTCATGTACACTGAAACGATTCTGCATCTACTACTATTACTCCACACATCGACCGACTCCCGCCTGCATCTAGAGTATTAAGTTCATGAAGCATGGAGTAATGGATTAACTAAGATGACATGATGTAGATGGACAAACTCAAGCAATATGATGAAAACCACATCTTTTTATCATAGATGAAAACAATACAATATGTGCCTCACTACCCTACTATGTCATATGGTGAGGACACTACAAGACTGAACCCAAAACTAAGAACTTCCCCCGTGGCAAAAATTACCAATCTAGTTGGCCAAACCAAACAAATAACTCAAAGAGACTTGCTAAGATAGAAAATCATGCGTATAAGAATTCAGAAGAGATTCAAATAATATTCATAGATAATCGAAACATAAACTCATAATTCATCGGATCTCGACAAACACACCGCAAAAGAGTAATACATTGGATAAATCTCCATGAAGATCATGAAGAACATGGTATTGAATATCAAATAGAGAGAAGAAGTCGTCTAGCTACTAGCTATGGACCCGTAGGTGTGTGGTGAACTACTCACGCATCATCGGGGGCGCAATAGCATTAATGTAGATGTCGTCAGTGATCAATTCCCTCTTCGGCAGATTACCGGAAAAGGCTCCCAGATTGGATCTCACGGGAACAGAGGCTCTCGGCAGGGGAAAAGTATTTTCGTTACTCTTTTTAGAGATGGGGGAATATTTGGGAATTTATAGGCCGAAGAATAGGGTTTGGAGACCTGTAGGGGACCCACAAGCCAAGCGGAGTGCCCCCTAGTGCGCGCTCTACACGCTTTTGGCCTCCCAGCAGTTGCCCTACCCCCTACTCCAAGTCTTATGGGTTTCTTCTGGTCCAAGAAAAATAATTCTGGAGATTTTATTCCGTTTGGACTCTGTTTAATATTCCTTTGTGCTATACTCAAAAAACATGGAAAGAAACAGAAATTGGCACCAGGCTCTAGATTAATAGATTAGTCCCAAAAATAATATAAAACAACATATTAATGCATATAAAACATCCAAAACAGATAATATAATAGCATGGAACAATCAAAAATTATAGATACATTGGAGACGTATCACCTTCCATCTTTTGTCAACTATATAGTTGCATCAAATTAAATAGCAATTATATTGTGATATATCAAGTAAACCATGTTGTCACATGGGAAGAAACGTGCACCTACTACTAGCAACGCTATAAGAAGGGTTGAGCAAGCGGTAACATAGACAAACAAAGGTCTGCTGGGACGTGGAGGGTTAAAGGCTTTTCATGGCAATGTTGGGAGGCTAACATTTAGGTGGTAGGTAACGAGACGTAATGATAGAAGAGAGACAACTAGCATAGCAATGATAATAGTGGTATCTAGGGAAATGGTCATCTTGCATGAGATCCCACTTGGAAGAAGAACGAATCCGTAAAGTAGACCAACCAACGTAGTCGAAGGAATCCTCACACGTCCACACATTTGCAGAACTCTATTGAGAAGAAGCGATTCAGAATCAAACAATCAACAGATAGTAAACACAAAAATATATACATGGCATGTTGTGCCAGCAATTATGATGCATATCCATTCAATTATGCAAGACATTAGAAAGCACAAGAATTAACTTCTGCACATGAAGCGAAGCTCAATATGCAATGAGTTGCATATTGACGAAACACCACGTTTGAATTACTTCATTCACTCCCGTTTAGGTACTCATCAGTATTAAATGTTGTTTAACATGGGTGGTCATCGCATAAGGTGAAGATGGAGAAGGAGAACATACATATACGAGGGGGAAGGGAGGAAGGGAGCAGGCTCACCGAGAGAAGGAGTGGAGAGGGCCGATTGAGGGAAGGAGCCGAAGGCAAGCGAAGACGATCTGAAGAAGTCTTTGATGCAGAGCCGAAGCAGGGAAGGGGGCCGTCGGGAACACGCCGGAGATGAGGAACTGCCCGTCGGTGTGGTCACTCCCAGGCCTTACCGATGACGGGAATGGAACGCAGGGGCTTCCCCCGAGCTCCCTGACATGCTAGCCTGCGCCGGAGGTGAGGGATGCGCGGATGACGACGGCGGCGTGCTACTTCTCTCTCTCTACTACCGGATCTACATAACTTACCTTGGGGAGGAAGGAGGAGATGGAGGGAGGTGGCAGCGCTAGGATGGGAAAACGTGGAACCCTAGGCCAAGGGGGCACGCATGCCGAGGAATATATGGGGCCTCGACGTCCGTGAGCCGCACGGCGTCCCTCGCTCTCTCACTGAAGTTCTGACAGAAAGCGAATGCAAGGACGACGACATCAGGAAGAAGGAAGTGGTGCGCGCTTGGGCTGCCGCTAGGAAACAGAGAGGAGTGATGGGCCTCTGGAGGGGGAAAGGAGGCCCAAGCTGGCACCCGTTAAGGGAAAAGAAACCCACTGGGGTTTCTTATTTAATTCCAACACCAGAAAAACAAATAAACTCCCAGGGAAATCTATGGAACCAAAAATTAAAATAAAAAATGCCCCTGGTCATAAGAAATTAGGACTTATTTAAATAAAATGGAAAAGGAATATTTGGAGCAAATAAATATTTACAAAACAGAATTTTTTTGATCTGTTTTGTGAATATTTCCACCTTTAAAACATAGTTTCAAAACAACAAATTCATATCATCACAATCACCACAAAACATACTAAAACATGGGCATTTTTGAAATAGGGATGGGGCAAGTGGATCTTGACCTTGAGATAAAAGAGAGGAAGAAGGTTTTTACAACCCTAGTGCAAACCAACATAGTTGCTCCTACTCTCAAATGCACTACTCCACATCATCTCACTTATCAACACATACCCTACATCACATGGACTCACAAGAAACAAACACAAAAAACAAGGAAAGAAATAGATGTATGCATGCAAAAGGAAACATGACAAGGTGACATTGCATGAAATAACATATGCATTGAGCTCTCATGGCAATGACAAGATGGACCCACATACATAAGGTTCCATATATGGAAAGATACACTCTTGGGGCATTACAAACTCTCCCACACTACAAAAAGATCTCGACCCGAGATCTAAGACTGAAAGAACTCCGGAAATTCAGAACGGAGGTGATCCTCGCGTTCCCAAGTAGCCTCTTTATCGGAATGGTGTGACCACTGCACTTTGACAAATTTGACAGTCTTGTTGCGGGTCTTGCGCTCAGTCGCCTCGAGAACCGCAACTGGATGCTCACGATAGGATAGGTCGGGTTGATGGTCGATGTCTTGAAGATGAACAGTGCGCTCGGGAGTCTTCAAGCATCTGTGGAGCTGAGAGACATGGAACACGTCATGCACATTTGCAAAGTTTGACGGGAGCTCGAGCTGGTACGCAAGGTCGCGTCTCTTGCCAACAACTCTAAAAGGACCAACGAAACGAGGCGCAAGCTTGCCTTTGATGCCGAAGCGCTGAGTACCCTTAATAGGCGACACCTTTACATAGACGAAGTCATCGAGGTCATAAGACATGTCACGATGCTTGCTATCATAATAGCTCTTCTGACGGGACTGGGCTGCTCTGAGATTATTCTGAATGACCCGACACATCTCTTCAGCTTCTTCTATCAAGTCATTCCCAAGAATCTGACGCTCGCCGGTCTCGGACCAGTTGAGCAGGGTACGACACTTCCTGCCATAGAGAATCTCAAACGAAGCTTTGCCTGAACTAGGTTGATAACTGTTGTTATACGAGAACTCAACGAAAGGCAGGCAGTCTTCCCACTTCATGCCAAAAGAGATAACACTGGCTCTCAGCATATCCTCAAGGACCTGATTGACTCGCTGCACTTGACCACTAGTCTTGAGGATAAAATGTTGTGCTAAAGCGTATCTTCGTGCCCATCACAGACTGAAAAGAGTCCCATAACATGGAAGTGAAGATACTTCCGTGATCCGAAGAAATCATCATAGGCACGCTGTCCAAAGACACTATCCTGGAAGTGTACAGCTCTGCAAGCTGAGCTGCAAAGATGGATTCCTTGACTGGAAGAAAATGAGCCACTTTACTCAACTTGTCGATGACGACAAAGATGGAATCATTACCCTTCTTGGACTTCGGAAACCCGGTGATGAAATGCATCTCAATATGGTCGAACTTCCACTCGGGAATGGGCAACGGATGCAAAAGACCTGCTGGATGTTGATGCTCTGCTTTCAACCTTCGACATACATCACATTCATTTACGAAGTGAGCAATCTCATGCCTCATGCGAGTCCACCAGAAGGTCTGTTTCAATTCCTGATACATCTTGGAGCTTCCTGGATGTATAGAGAGCAGATATTTATGAGCTTCTTCCATGATTACCTTTCTGAGATCAGCTTTCGGAACGACAAGACGATCCTCAAAGAACAACGTGTCTCTGGCATCAACACTGAAGCACTTATATTTGGGAAGACCCTTTGCCATGCCAATATTGTCTTTCTTCACCATTGCATAAATAAGCTGTGCTGCTAGGACCTGATATTCCAAGGTAGGAGAGATCTGAAGATTTGCAAGGAATCCCTGAGGTACTAACTGAAGGTTGAGCTTTTTGAAAGATTCACAAAGGTCAAGCTGGAGAGGCTTCAGAATGAGACTGTTGCAGTAAGCCTTCCTGCTCAAAGCATCTGCCACGACATTAGCTTTGCCTGGCGTGTACTCAACGCTCGGATTAAAATCTCGGAGCATTTCCACCCAACAAGTTTGTCGGAGATTCATGTTAGGCTGGGTGAAGATGTACTTGAGACTCTTGTGATCGGTGAACATTTCAACCTTACGTTCCAACAAGAGGTGTCTCCAAGTCATGCACCACTGCTGCCAGCTTAAGATCATGCACAGGATAACTCTTCTCCGCTGGCTTCAACTGCCTGGAGGTATAAGGAACCACTTTCTTCTCTTGCATCAGAACTGGACCAAGACCTTGAAGAGAGGCGTCGCAGAACACTTGGTAAGGTTTGGAATCATCAGGAGGAACCAAGACTGGAGTAGAGGTGAGCTTCTCTTTGAGTGTGTCGAAGGCCAACTGACATTCTGGAGACCAAGCATACTTCACACCCTTCTGAAGAAGACTTGAGAGAGGCTTAGAAATCTTGGAGAAGTTCTCAACGAACCTTCTACAATAGCTTGCAAGCCCGAGAAAGCTTCGAAGCTGCTTCACATTCTGCGGAGGCTCCCATTCAAAAATGGCCTGCACCTTCGACGGATCAACTTTGATGCCCTCGGTAGAGATAATGTGCCCAAGATAGATGACTTATTTCAACCAGAACTCAAACTTGGAAAACTTGGCATATAATTTGTGCTCTCTCAGCTTATCAAGCACCAATCTGAGATGTTCTTCACGTTCTTCCTCAGTTTCTGAAAAGACCTGAATATCCTCGAGATACAGCAAGACGAACTCATTCTTGAACGGAGAGAATATGTAGTTCATCATTCGACACAATGTCGGAAAAGCATTTGCCAGACCAAAAGACATGACCGTATACTCATACGAGCCAAAACTAGTCCTGAAAGCAGTCTTCGGATTATCCTCTTCGCGAGTATGAATTTGATGATAGCCCATTCTGAGATTGAGCTTGGAGAAGATCTTAGTCCCTTTGAACTGTTCGAACAACTCATTTATGTTCAGAAGTGGATACTTGTTCTTGATTGTCTTCTTGTTCAATGGACGGTAATCGACACACAACCGGTCCGTGACATCCTTCTTCTTGACAAACAGAACTCCACAACCCCAAGGAGACGAGCTCGGTCTGATCAGACCCAAATGCTCCTGCTCATCGAGTTGCCTCTTAAGTTCCTTCAACTCTTCTCGACCCAAATTGTACGGCCGTTTGCACACAGGCTCAGTACCTGGTTCAAGCTCAATGATAAATTAAACTTCTCGGTGCGGAGGCATTCCTGGCAGCTCTTCTGGAAACACATCTTCATATTCGCAGACCACTCGGACTTGCGAAATAGGATTATATTCCCTGTAATGACCCCGTATTTTTATATTTGTTGAAACCAGCCAAATTTGTTGAGTCATGTTTGTGTAACCCCCGAGTCTTACGTTGACTCGAGGAGGTGGCTTGAGAATCTTCATACTTGGTTGTAGGATAAGCCCGTGTAAAGTTGACACGTGAATCATGAAATTTATTGAAATTGGAGATGATGTGGCAAGTTGATGATCTTCGTGATGCTCATCGTATATCTTTGGCAAATGTCGTGGCCAAATTGAGTTCATATGCCTCTTGACCCATGCTTTATTATTCTCATTTGGTGCAGCTCTCCTGTCTTCTCGACGGCAAAAACATTTTTCTTTGCCGCTAGCCTTTGACTTGCCGGCTCAATAATGGCCAGCTCAAATCGTAGCTTCTCCATGGATGTTTCCTTCATTGCAAGCTCTCCTCTTCCTTTTGATATGTTCAAATAGACAGTATCGTTGGATAACAGGCAAATACGTCTATCCATTGAGCAACCCAGCGCGAGTGGAGGCTAGCGTGTGTTTTGGCGATGTTGTGTAAGACATGATTCTAAATGTCACATTTTCCTTCTTGTTCAATGTTGGAGGAGACGGGCCGTGTGGGTGGCTTGCGTGCATTCATAGGACGGCTCGAGCGAGCAGGCGCGACACCGGTGTGTTGATGTAGACCAGACCGCAGGGCCGGTGGCTTGCGCACATCCATTCGATGGCTCTTGTGGGTGTATGCGGCCCCGGTGTGTTGATGTAGATGTGGAAGTGAGCCGCTGCGTTCGAAAACGGCTTGATATAGCGCGGATGGTTAGTCAGCCGTGGTATTGTGAGCCGGCGCAGATGGCGAGTTGGTAGCGGCGTTGTAAGCCGGCGCAGACACATGTTCCATTGTAAGCCGGCGGCTTGCATGCGTGTCCATCAAACAGTGCGGCGCTGATGGATGCTAGCGGATGATGATGTTGACGTAAGCTCCATACATGCCATATATAACGTCGCTTTTTCCGTAAACAATTTTCCTGTGACAAAATATTAAAGGTAAAAAATAATTATCTTGAGATGAATAATATGTATTGGAAAATGGATAGGACAAATAGACCAGATTTTTCAGCTGAACGTGGACACTAGTGCTGAATAATGCTAGACATAACAGCAGCACCCACGTCGCCTTCCTTTGTACAGTATCTTTTAATTGTTTCTGATCGTCCATATAGAGCAACTGTAGGTGGATAATCAAGTCCATATGAACCTTGCCCTATTTTGCTTAGCACCAATTAGCTGCTACTCCTTACTACGGAGTAGCATCAATGCATGGTCTACCACGTGAACATCATGTCATCTGTGTCAATCTTGTCCGTGGCCCAGCCTCTCTTCTCATCCATGAGCTTGGTCTGTATCCAGAGCAGCCCCTTGGAAAATACTCCCTCGTCTCAAAATTGTTGTCTTAGATTTGTTTAAATATGAATGTATCTAGTCATGTTATAGTATTTAGATACATCTATTTTTTAACAAACCAAAGACAACAATTTTAAAACGGAGGAAGTACATAATATAGCGCCTCTAGCCGACGGACGTTCCCTAGGAACTTGGCCAGCTTACGCTGCGTGCCACCGGCCTATTAGTTTGACCATGTTCATCTCCCTCAGGTAGGGGACCAGCACGTCAACAGGCAGCTTCTCCATGATGGTGGTGTCGCGGTTATACTTGAGATGGTGTGTGTCTAGAAACTCCTCCTCCGACATTAGCTCCCCGCCACATAAATCGACTCTGCATGACGAGAGGCTTCGAGGGCCATGGGCCCATGCATGGTGCATGGTCAGCAATGATGGCTGCGTGGGAACGAAACCTCTGTACTCAAAGGTGCGCAGCTCCGACGCATCGACGATCATGCACGCCAGCTGGTGGCAACATCGCACGGTCAGCCTACGGAGGCTTTTGTAGAGGACGAAGAGCTCCGTCACCCTGGTGCAGGAAATGAGCTGTTGGATCCTCCTGCCCAATTCAGCAACACCGGTCAGGACCAGCATCTCGAGGAACGGCGGGTTTGTAGCGTGGGCCGACGGGTCGAGCTTGCGGGAACTGAGGCATAGAATGCGTAGCCATGGTTTCCATTTTCAATGAGATCTCAGTGAAATTCACTGAATTTCATTAATTTCAGTAGACACCGAAATATTATGTTTCACTCAAAATATTTCAGCAATTTCAGTAGTACATCGAAAACGAAGTTGTCAGAATTGTGGCTCAAGCCTTAGAATCTTAAGATCTTACGATCCAAACTAGCCCCTTCAATTCTACGATTTCGCTCATAGAATCTAAGTTTTTACCATCCTGATAGTTGTGATTCTACGATTCACGATCCTAGCAACGGAGTTCCGATCCGATTCAGAATCGCGATTCTGAAAACTTTGACTGAAAATCAAATATTTCTCAAAATATTTTCCATAAATTTCAAATATGTAAATAAACTCAAGTGAATATTTCGGCCCTTTGGCCGAAATGCAAACTGAAATTACTGAATTTCATTGAATTTCAGTGATTTCAGTTGGTGCTGAAATATTTTATAAACTGAAATTCAAAACCATGTGCGCCGCTTCGCCAGGAGAAGATATGTCGTGGAACAGTATACAGCTTGTCCTTCGGCTGCAATTGTCATGGTCCTTTGGGAGGAGGGGGGCGTCTCTGCCTCGCCGTTAGAGATTTCGTCGAGGGCGATGCCCGCCACGACACTAATGAGTGGCTTGTCCTTTTGGTTTTCGTTGTCCGAACTAGAAGCGGAGCTGCTGCTGCTGGCAATGGAACTCTCATCGTCTTTAATTGTGGCCTGGGCGTCCTTGGCTGGGTTGTAGAGGCTGTAGTCACGGCCGCAGATATCGCCGGCACCGAAGTACGGATGGAGGTGGAGCTCTGGCCCGCTCTTCTGCATATGTCGAGGTCGCTCATCCCGTTATGGTAGTTGCGGAAGGTCATGTCGATGGAGCGTATCAGGGTGTCGGTGCCATGGTGGCCGTTGATACGTCTTCAACGTATCTATAATTTTTTATGGTTTCATGCTATTATCTTGTCAAACTTTGCATGTTTCGTATGCCTTTTATATCTTTTTTCGGACTAACCTATTAACTCAGTGCCAAGTACCAGTTTCTGTTTTTTTCGTGTTTTTGACCCTTTTCAGAGGAGGATTTTAAACGGAGTCCAAACGGAATAAAACTTCCGAAAAGATTTTTCCGAAACATAAGAAGATCGGAAGACTTGAGAACCAAGGCAGAGGGTCACCACGGACATCACAAGCCCTCATGGCGTTGCAAGGGGGGCCCGTGCCTCCCAGGCTTGTGGGCTCCATGGGCCTCCTCTGCCCTAGGTCTTTCGCCTATATATTTCCTAAAACCCAGAAAAAATTAGGAGATCCACGAAAATACTTTTCCGCCGCCGCAAGCTTCTGTCTCCACAAGATCTCATCTGGGGCACGTTCTCGTGCCCTGCCGGAGGGAGGATTCGGATAGGGAGGGCTTCTTCATCAACACCATGACCTCTCCGATGATGCGTGAGTAGTTCACCATAGACCTACGGGTCCATAGCTAGTAGCTAGATGGCTTCTTCTCTCTCTTGGATCTTCAATCCAAAGTTCTCCATGATCTTAATGGAGATCTATCGAATGTAATCCTCTTGTTCGGTGTGTTTGTCGAGATTCGATGAATTGTGGATTTATGATCAGATTATCTATGAATCTTATTTGAGTTTCTTCTGATCTCTTATATGCATGATTTCATATCCTTGTCATTCTCTTCGAGTTGTGGGTTTTGTTTGGCCAGCTTGATCCATGATTCTTCCAATGGGAGAAGTGCTTGGTTTTGGGTTCATACGTGCGGTGACCTCACCCACTGACAGATGGGGTAGCCAGGCACGTATCGTGTTGTTGCCATAAAGGGTAAAAAGATGGGGTTTTCATCATTGGTTTGAGTTTATCCCTCTACATCATGTCATCTTGTTTAAGGCGTTACTCTGTTCGTCATGAACTCAATACACTAGATGCATGCTGGATAGCGGTCCATGTGTGGAGTAATAGTAGTAGATGCAGAAAGTATCGGTCTACTTCTCTCAGACGTGATGCCTATATGTATGACCATTGCCTTAGATATCGTCATGACTTTGGACGGTTCTATCAATTGCTCGACAGTAATTTGTTCACCCACCATTATATTTGCTATTTTGAGAGAAGCCTCTAGTGAACACTATGGCCCCGGGCCTACTTCACACCATATTTTCAGCCTTATACTTTTACACCATATCTTGAAGGGATTGACAACCCCTTTATAGCGTTGGGTGCAAGCTCTTTTGTGTTTGTGCAGGTACTCTGAACTTGACGCGATTCTCCTACTGGATTGATACCTTGGTTCTCAAACTGAGGGAAATACTTACTGCTCTTGTGATCCATCGCCCTTTCCTCTTCAAGGGAAAAACCAACGCAATCTCAAGAGACGACAGAAGATTTCTATCGCTGTAGCAGAAGAATTTCTGGCTGCGTTGCCGGGGAAGATCAAGTCAAGAACTCATCCAAGTAAGTGTCGCAAACTCATCTCTTGCATTTACTTTTTTTCCTCTCGTTTTCCTCTCTCCCACTTCTGAAAAACAAGAATTTACAAAAATATTTGCCCTTTTCTTCGTTTGCCTTTTTGGTTTGCCTTTTTCGTTCGCCCTTTTCTCTCGCTTGCTTTCTGTTTGCTTGTGTGCTTGTTTGCTTGTTGAAGTCACCATGACTCAAAACACCAAACTTTGTGACTTCTCGAATACTAATAATAATGACTTTATTAGTACTCCGATTGCTCCCGCCACTAGTGCGGAATCATATGAAATAAATGCTGCTTTGCTGAATCTTGTTATGAAAGAGCAATTCTCCGAGCTTCCTAGTGAAGATGTCACATCCCATCTTAATACCTTCATTGAGCTTTGCGATATGCAAAAGAAGAAAGATGTGGATAATGATGTGATTAAATTGAAGCTTTTTCCGTTCTCGTTGCGAGATCCAGCAAAAACTTCATTTTCGTCTTTGCCCAAAAATAGTATTGATTGTTGAAACAAGTGCAAAGATTCTTATATATCCAAGTATTTTCCGCGGGCTAAGATTATCTCTCTCCGTAATGATATCATGAATTTTAAGCAACTTGATAATGAACATGTTGCACAATCTTGGGAGAGTATGAAATTAATGATTAGAAATTGTCCCGCTCATGGCTTGAGTCTTTGGATGATTATACAAATCTTTTACGCTGGCTTGCATTTCCCTTCTAGAAATATCTTGGACTCCGCCTCAGGTGGAATATTCATGGAAATCAGGTTAGGAGAAGCTACAAAACTCCTAGAAAATAAAATGACAAACTACTCTCAGTGGCACACTGAAAGGTCACCTACTAGTAAAAAGGTACACGATATAGAAGAAATTAACTCATTGAGTGCTAAGATGCATGAGTTAATGAATTTGGTTACTAGTAGAAGTGCTCCTTTAGATCCTAATGACACGCCCTTGTCTTCCTTGATTGAGAGTAGCAACGCTGGCTTGGACGTTAATTTTGTTGGTAGGAATAATTTTGCAACAACAATGCTTTTAGAGGAAACTATGTTCCCAGGCCTTTTCCTAGTAACTCCTCTAATAACTTTGGCAACTCCTTCAACAATATTCATGGAAATTACAATAGATTACCCTATGATCTAGAGAGTAATATCAAAGAGTTTATCAACTAGCGAAAGATGTTCAATTCGTCCATAGAGGAAAAACTACTCAAAATTGACGATTTGGCTAGGAGCGTTGATAGAATGTCTAGTGATATTCATGCTTTGAAAGTTAGATGTGCTCCTCCCAAGATTAATATGGATGAAACTTTGAAAGCTATGCGTGTTTCCATGAGTGAGAGCAAAGAAAGAACCGCCCAAATTCGTGCTAGACATGAATGGATTAAAAAGGCGTGTTCTCGTGATAAGAATCACGAAGATCTTAAAGTAATTGGTGTGACTCCCATTGAATCTTTGTTTTCTTGTGTCAAACCTAATGATTATGTGGCTGGATATTTATCCACCTTGGTTGAGAAATGCCCCAATGATTCGAGTCCATCTATCTTGATGCTAAAAGCATTGAAAGTGGAGTAGAAGATATTAAAACTTTGAGTAGTAATGAAATTACTACTTTGGATTTCAAGGAATTCAATTATGATAGTTTCTCCTTGATTGAATGCATTTCCTTGATGCAATCCATGCTAAACTCTCCACATGCTTATAGCCAAAACAAGGCCTTTACTGATCATATCGTCGAAGCTATGATAAAATCTTTTGAAGAGAAACTTGAATTGGTAGTTTCTATCCCTAGAAAGCTTCATGATGAGTGGGAACCTACTATCAAAATCAAAATCAAAAACTATGAATGCAATGCTTTGTCTGATTTGGGTACTAGTGTTTCCGCGATTCCAAAGTCTTTATGTGATGTCCTGGGTTTTAATGAGATTGAGGAGTGTTCTCTTAATTTGCATCTTGCGGATTCTACTATCAAGAAACCCATGGGAAGGATCAATGATGTTCTTATTATTGCAAATAGGAACTATGTACCCGTGGATTTCATTGTGCTTGACATTAATTGCAATCCTACGTGCCCTATCATTCTTGGTAGACCTTTCCTAAGGACTATCGGTGCTATCATCGATATGAAGAAAGGGAATATTAGATTTCAATTTCTTTTAAAGAAGGTCATGGAACACTTTCCTAGAAAGAAAATAAGATTGCCTTACGAATCCATGATGAGGGCTACTTATGGTTTGAGCACCAAAGACAATGATACGTGATTCTATCGCTTTATGCCTAGCTATGGGCGTTAAACAATAGCGCTTGTTGGGAGGCAACCCAATGAATTTATCTTTTTCTTTCTGTTTTGTTGGGTCCACACCATCATAATTTTGTTATGATAGTGTCTTTTGTGTTTCTTTTTGTGTTTGAGCCAAGCAAAAGCTTTATGAATAGTCTTGGTGATGGTTGTTTGATCCTCCTAGAAAAAGACAAAAACTTTTCGCTCACTAGTCTTGGTGGAAAAATCCTACGTCCTGCTTTGTGTGTATTGATGATGATGATGATCTCTAGTCTCGAGGGTATGGAATCGCTACCTCTAGTCTCGAGGGTTTCTAATTTGTCTATCTCTAGTGACTTATCTTGTCGTGAATTAACTCGTCCCTCTTGGGGTGCCCTGTCCCTCCTTATATAAGTTGAAGGGGTAGGCTCACATAGAATCCTATTAGGGCTAGGACTAGTTTCTCTAGAGTCTGAATCCCAGTCTTTCTTCTCTTGGATGGAATTTCTCCTCTTCTTGGGCCTTCTCTACGAGACAGCCCTCCAGGATTCTCCATGAGCCGCCTTCTGCCATGTTGCACACTGGGCCTTGGGACTTGTCGTTCAGTCGACCCGGCGAGCAGGGTGACATATGATCTGCCAAGTTATGGACTGGGTCATTCTTCCTGGTCGGATCAAACCATGGGGTATATCCCAAATACTAAGCATGCCCGCCTCTTTTAGAGGGAGATCGGAAGTAGAACACGGTGGATTTATGTTTGACGTAAGTATGTGTTCAGGATCACCTCTTGATTATAGTTAATTTTCAACCGACTTGTGTATATTCTCATCCTTATCTTGAATCATAAGTTATCCACCAAACAATGCTTAGCGCTGCTGCAACCTCACCACTTAACCATGCCTCACCCAAATGACTTAATTAGTCTGAATATCTTGGTCAATTAGATTGCTGAGTCCCCATGGGTCACAGATTACTACAACACCATAGGTCTAGGTACCGCAGATCTTGACACACAAGATGCTCCACAGCGCCGGTGAGATAATGATGAGGAGAGCCGACGCGTGTACGTTACCTATTCGGGCGGATAGAGGGATTCATGGTCATCGTCTGGGCTAGTGAGATAGACTACATTGCTTTTACTGTTTGATTTCATCCATAGACGGACCCTATTCTCCTGGATGTTTGTACGAATGATGTGTGAACTTGTAATTGAGCAAGCGACGAGGGTAAGCCAACTCATACACTCATCTCCTCTCTAAATGTATCCGCAATGATTTCTATACTTTCGAAATGCCGAGATGCGTATTTATCCATATTACGGATAGTGTCGCATCTTGGACGATACATGGGGTTAGCAAGTACAACTATTTTTTTGGTATTTTTTTCCTTCCCATAACTAAAGATAAAAAATAACTTATAACACAAAGTAAAATTTACTTAGAGATAAAGCAAAGAAGCAGACGTGATAATATCAACTGCTATGCTATTTCTACCCGGCAATGGCGCTAGAAAAAGGTCTTTATAACCCACAAGTGTAGGGAAACGTTTGTAGCCTTTTTCGATAAGTAAGAGTGTGGAGAAAAACAAGGAGTTAAAGGTAGAATTATTATTCTGTCAAGATTTGTCGACCATCAATACAACTCTATGCATGCTAACGCTTACTTTACCTTGAACAAGTATGAAACTATTTTACGAGAAGGAAACTAGAAGTACTTAGGAGTAACACATAGTTTTCCTAGATAATAAAGAACAGGAAAATAAAAGTTAGGTACTGTTTTAGATAAATATTAATTTAGTTAGTTGTTTAGTAGAAAGATTTTTGTAACGCTAGATAAAGATAGTAGATAGGCAATTAAATATAACATGATTGATACTTATCATGTGTAATAAGGGAGAGGCATACACTAAAACACTTTTCATACCTGGATCATATGAAATTATGATTGGAAATCTAGAAAGCATCCGCAACTACTAGAAATCATTAAGGTAAACCCAACTATAGCATTAAACATTAAGTTCTCTTTACTCCCATGTGCAAACAACTCCCTTACTCGGGTGTAAGCTGTTGTCACCCTAGCCGTTGACTATAACTAAATCATGAACATATTGCAAAGCCTCCAGCATAAATCCTTCAGGTGTGCGCCTCATGGATGGAACCTTAGGACAACACCATATCAACATACAACTAATATCAATAACATCATACCATCATTAACCCGTAGCAAAAAAGAGATCTACTCAAACATCATAGGATAGCCACACATCATTAGATAAGAGTATACAGCATTAAGCACCATGTGTAAGTATATATTACAATGGGGAAGAAGGTGTTACACCGATGCATACAGGAGGAGAGAGTTGGTGGTGACAACGACAAAGTTGTTGGTGTAGATCGTCGTGATGACGGTTGCCCTAGTGGCGCTCCGGCGCCACCGAGAGATAGGGGGATAGAGCCCCCTCCTTCGTGGGCCTCCCCCTAGATGGGAGGAGAGTTTCTCCTATGGTCCATGGCCTCCATGTATCCCGGAGGGCAAGATCCCATCCATGATTGGATCTCTCTCTCTCTCTATTTCTCCCTTTTTTTCCTACTCGTTTCTGGCCCTTCATCGTTTGCTAAATATCAGGAGATCCGTAACTCCGATCGGGCTAAAATTTTAAGGGGATTGTTATAGAAAAAACATCTTTCTTGCACAGAAGTAGTGCCTCAACCGACTTAAGGGGTAGCCACAAGCCATCAGGGCACGCTAACCACCCTGGGCGTGCTGTGTTAGTTTGTGCCTCCCTCAAACACCGTGTTGCCTTGATTTTTCTTCTCGGATTTCACATATATTCCAAAAAATCTCCGTAATTCTTTATCGCGTTTGGATAAGTAAGTTAGCCCGAACAAATAATAGATAGTATTGCCAAAAGTATGTGAAAGTCGTAGAATATAGACATGAAATAATAAAAAATTATAGATACCATGGAGACGTATCAATTACCCTCATTTAATCTGGCATTGTGCGATCGTCTATAACCTACTCGGCAAGCCGAACATTCGAAACATTACTATTGGTTTTTATCTCTACACGATCTATTCGAGGTATTCAAACTGCAGAAACAATAGGTTGATGCTATAGCTCCATCCCAGTTTCCATGTGGCCAGTAGCAAGGGTACTAGGGCTACTGCATTTCGGAGAGTGGGGCCGTGAGGTGTGTGGCTTCCTCTATTCATCTAAGTTGTGACTCGATGTATAATTTCAGTTAAGTTCGTGTCCCTAGGTAGCACATATTAGGTTTTTGTTCAAGTTGTGATTCGATGCAACAACAACACATGGTAAAAGAGAAGAAGCCACTAGATAATTATGAAAGTCAATGACGTATAAAATGCAGGTGAACATGAAGAGAAAGAAAGGTTGTGACTTACCATTGCTTCAAACATTTGAGATTGCCTTGTTGCAACATGTATGAGCGATTTGGAGAATAACAGTGGCCTTGAACCTGTACCCTTATTTGGAGTAGGTCTCTATAAAAGACTATTTTGCACGTTTGTATTACTATTTTCTTTGCCATCTTTTTTTAAAAATTCCAGTCTTGATGTTCGCTCTGCTTCCAACAATATTTCCCTTTCAGCATACTCTTCTTTTAACTTCTCATCAAGTTTTTCTTTCTGAGCACGCTCCAAGTTAATTCTCTCTTACTTATTTGCATGTTCATCTTGTAGTTGATCTGGTAATTCGTTGACCTGGTGGCTGAGCTCAGAATTTTGATTTTGGGTGGCTGCTTTAGCACAAGCTTGCTTTTCAATCTGGATACGAAACCTTTCAGAATGAGTTCAAGGTTTGGCCATGTATCTGTTCCCACGAGGCTGCGATGACTTGCATTGTAGTGTCTTTGTATGCGGTCTAGAAAATATTGTTAGTGTGTTGATCTCAAAGTGGACCTTGATTTTTAGCATCTTTGATTTTAACCACTTCACGTGCTTTGTCCTAAAAATGAAAAGAACAATCATTGTTATGGCATCAATATTGACACTATAAAACATGAAATAAGAATAACATGATCCAACACATGAATAATCCCAGCAGATGATGAAGCATACAGAACGCACATCATTGAATAACTACAGAATAAACAAAAGTCAGTGTACTCACGTAAACATCATGTGACTATGTGTTAGACTATGTGCCATTCTTCCCGTGGGTGAGTTACCACAGAGCAATACAATGTGTCTCCTCTCGAGTTGCCGGTTTTCTTTGCAAATGATATAACAATGTGATGCTTGAAACATCAAAGCATATTTAGCAGGGAGACATAATTATTTAGTTAGACTCGTACCTTCTAAGAACTTACTTGGGAGTAAGATTTTGATACAATTTTGTGTTTTGCCTTCTGTTTCTTATGGATATCAGTGTTATTTTGGCTACATTCCCATCAATTCACTAAAACCAAATATAAGCAGTAAGACAAGCCATTTCATTTTGATACATGGTAGACAAACAGTGGTCTTAGAGATAACCTGGAACTTTTAATCGGTGCTAAAGTACTCAATCAACCATTCCCACTCTTCTTTGCAAATCTTCTCATAGATTAGCTAATCAAGCTGCATCTGTTTTGTATGCCTTGCAAGTGGAGCTTAGAGTTGATCGCCAACCTCTATATCACTCTTTTGCAATTTTGAGTAGTTTTCGTATGCGTGTGGTGTATCTTCCAGATCCCATCTGTCCTGTAAATTATACAACAAATGAACATACATTAGAAGTGCATTGTAACGCCCAAGATGTGGTCATATCCTTATTTTGGCGCGAGGGCCTCGACACGGATAGAAACACATCTCGTCATTTCGCAAGAATGTATATCATTATAAGTACATGTACTGAAAAGATGAGTATAAGGAGTTGGCTTACACTCGCCACAAGCTACATTAGAGTCACTTCAATACAACAACATAATGTGTCATCCTGAAGGAGAGAAGGGTCCGACTACGGACGAAAACAAACGATAAAGGAATGACGTCCATCCTTTCTATCCCAGGCTACCGACCTAGAACCCATCCTAGATCGATGAAGAAGAAGAACAAACTCCGAATAGCACAATCATCGCGCTCACGTCTTAATATCACTTTACCTGTACTTGCAACTGGTGTTGTAGTAATTCGTGAGCCACATGGCCTCACCAATCTCATTTCCAAAGGTATCAAGACTAGAAAAGCTTAATGGGTGAGGTAAGGTTAAGTGGTGAGGCTGCAGCAAGCGACTACACATTTATCTGAGGTGGCTAACTTACGAGTAAAAGAATATAAGAGGGGGATGATCTACGCACAATGGACGTAAACTACTGGTGATCAAAAGAATGATCCTGAACACCTACTTACGTCAGACATAACCCCACCATGTCCTCGACCGAAGGAGCTCACGATAGAGATACTCACAGTTACGCACTCAGTTGGCAAGTTTTAGTTGAGTTAACTTCAAGTTATCTAGAACCGGATGTTAAACAAAATTTCCACGTTGCCACATAACCTCGGGCACGGATTTCCGAAAGATTTAACCCTGCAGGGGTGCTCCGACTAGTCCATCACAAATTACCACAAGCCGCATAGAAAACCTCAATCATGAAACTCGTGATCTCCTCGGATTCCTTAGTGCAAAACCTCAACTCCGAGTTATCACAAAGCATCACCAGAGTCCCGATGCACAAGATATTTTGTCAAAGGTAAAACTAATCCAGCAAGGCCACCCGGTGTGTCTTCGAACCCGATAGGAGTCGCGTATCTCGTTCTCAGGACATAACTGTCTATGTGTCACACCCTGTTTTCACTACCACTTTTTGTGTAATTCAAAAATCTGAGTTTATTGAAACTTTTTCAAAACAAATGTGGTGAGTGCCATGGTTGCCATTGTATGCTTGAAGGCTTGAGTATGTGATATCAAAAACCACATTTCTCATAACCTAATTATTTTCAAAATCCTTTTTCTTATTTTTGGATAATTCAAAACCCTGCTTTGGGTTGCACTACAAGTCCTTGATGGCAAGGACTGCTCTTACCCAAAGTTGGTGAGCTGGTTCTAGCACCATTTTAGTTCACCAAAACCATAAAATCATTATTTTATGAATTATTTTCCTATTTTATTTGCATGTCCATTTCCGAGGCGAGAAATGATATTCCTATATGGAAAAAATACTTTTCTTCCGTAGGAAAATCTGAGAAAATTTGGAGATACTCACAAGGACATATACTTTACATACATAAGATTTTCAACACCTATTTATATTATTATTATTTGAGTAAAACCCTGAAAACCCTTTTTCTCTTTTTCTCTTTTGAAATATTTCCAAAGGAAATATTCTCAATAAATTCTTAGGAAATTCCACTGGTATCCCTCAGCCATATTTGGTGCCCATATAAAATTTCACCTTGATCCAAGGTGATTAAAGTCACCTAATAATTTCAAAACCCCTTCTGTCTAGTATGAAGTTAGAGCAATGGAGCTCAATCTTGGTGAAACCCATTGTTTTTCCCAAACTCTCTTTGGAAGGAACAGATCTGGTCATTTGGTGATGTTTTCTAGTTTCGAAAGCTAAACTTGTCCAATGGAGCTCAAACTTGGCGAAACCCCTAGTTTTAGCACCAAACCCAATCATGTTAAGTTGCATAGATAATTGTGGGGTGCAACCAACCCAAACCACTGTCGAGCACCTTTTGACAGTTGGGTAAAACGCCTCCTAACCTTAGCTAAACCCAATCCCTTTATCCCTAATTCCAGTCAAGTGGCCCCTCTCTGGTTCAAAGTAGATAAACCAAAATCTCCAATTTAAGCTTCAACCCAAGGCTGACATCAGCTTTTTCCTTGTCTCTCTTTGACCAACCAAGACTCGCATGGGATTCCAACGGCTAGGAATCTCCAAGCTAGTGCCCATGACATGCTAGATACATCCAAGGCACCCCAGAGCGCGCCAGCATGTCGTGGCACGCCAAAGCTGCGCTCTGACGCGCTACAGAGAGCAACTGAGGTGGGGGCGACTCCCTCGGCCAGTTCCATCCCTCCCACGTTGTCTCTCCTCTCCCCCGACAACCCCTCTTCATCACGCAACCCTCAAGGACCCTCCTTTCCCGCGCTAAGAGCCGGTGCAACGCATGCCCGCGTGCACCAGAAGCACTAGAGGAGCGCGGCCACGATAGCTCACCTCTCGTCTCTCCCTCTCTCTCGCAGTGACTCCTTCTGGTCCAAAACCACGTCATCAGACCATGGTTTCGACCCCAGTATCTCTCTGCACCCGCATGCATGCCACGGTGGATCACCGGCGCTCCCGAGTCAGCTCACCATTGCGGCCCTATAAATTGCCCCTCCCCTCGAATAGCCGTGTCCACTATCAAGGACAGTTGGGTAATCCTGCTTAAACTACGACCAGTCGTTTCCGCATAAACCAAGTGTGTGTGTGAGTGTGTGGTAAATGGTGTTTTACGAAATAGTTGATATGACCAAGTTAATTTGGTGACTTGGCATAAAGGGTGAACCCAGAGTGTTCAGCCCTTGACAGATATGTTGATATCTGTAACCTGTTGTTCAAAGTATCATTTAACTTATGTTGCACATCCATGATCATGTTTGTTTACCACCAAGATGTTATCCACCAAAGATGCATATTGTTTGTTATCCTTCACTTGCATTGTTCATATCATGGGCTGCTTGCGAGTACATTCAAAAGTACTCATTGGCTTGCCACTGGTTATATTATTGACCAGACATGGAAGGACCAGAGTTTGGAGAAGAGTACATCTTCAGAGACGGCCCTACGAACTAGCACGCTTCCAAGTCAGAGTGCCTATTGGTGTAGGCTGACGGCATGGGCACCCGCTTAGCCCTAAGATTTCTGCTACTAGTTGTATCCGTGCGATTTAGCCTTATAGGCCCTACCTTGTGAACTTGACCATTCGGTCACGTGATGTAATAACTCGGTACTTGGATGTAAGACTCTCAATATTCGGTATATGTGTGTTAGATGAGCATTGATCTCTGGGAACACTAAGCACGTGCATTCGGCAATCTCGACTTGTAAATCGGGGTCCCCACACTATGCATAGTGGACGATAGCCAAACTACTCGAGTTGCCCCGAGGTGGCACTGCCGACTACGAGGTGGGTGGACCAACACTCATGAGGAGCACTGGCCCAGGGGTTGATTAATTATCCGCGGGTGCCGACGGGTCCCTATGTTATTTATTAGTTATTAGGCAAATGTAAAACCAAAGTTGAGCCTTGTGAGACAAGCTTTAACTAAGACCAATTATCAAGGAGGTCCCCATAACAACCCCGATTGTGTTAGGAGTGCTCAATTATGGAATATAACACCGGTAGACAAACTAAGGTGACAAAGGTGGAACAAAACACCAGGCTAGAAAGTCGAGCCTTCCACCTTTTACCAAGTATATAGGTGCATTGAATTAAATAGCAAGTATATGGTGATATAACAAGTAACCCATGTTAACACATGGAAGCAACTGCACCTGCAACTAGCAATGCTAACACATGGTTAAGCAAGCGGTAACATAGCCAATCAGTGGTTTGCTAGGTTGTAGAAGGTTGAAGGTTTCATGGCAATGTTGAGAGGCTGACATTTAACACGTGGTATGCAACGTGATATAACGAAAGAAACAAAACAACTAGCATGGCATTGATAGTAATGGTATATAGGGAAATGGTCATCTTGCCTGAGATCCCGCTTGGAAGAAGAACGGCTACGTGAAGCAGACGAACCGACGTAGTCGAACGAATCCTCACATTCCGATAGGCTTGCAGAACTCTATCAAGACAAAGCAAACAGAAACAACAATCAACGCACAATGACACCACGACACATGCACGATATGATGCACAACCTAATATGATGCATGTCCATTTCAATCATGCAAGGCATGGCACGACAATTCAGAACAATCAACACTACACATTAAGTGAAGCTCAATATGTAACGAGTTGCATATTGACAAAACTCCACATTTTATTTATGTAGTTCGATCCCTCTTGTTTACACGGCAAAATTAAATGTTGTTAAACATGGCAACGGAAGAAGCGTAATTAAACTACCTACCTAGGCATTTAAATGAGGCCGAAAATGACATATAGCATCTCCGAACTAACCCATGTGTAAAATTCTAAATCTGTCCAGATTTGTCCTAATCACATTTTATCTTTGTTAAATGGCAAAACAAAGTGGTTCACGTGATTCTACTCATCGTTATATTCCATTTACATATATGGATCATCTTCAACGGAGCTACGATTAAATAACTATGAACTAAACCGTTTTTAACACTTTGTCAGGCAAACCAATGCTAACGCACGTTAAGCTGCGCAAATTTCTACATGTTCTACATATATAAGTTGTCGCGATCTGACCCACGGTTTAAAAATTATGCATTTTTCTTAAATTGGCTAACTTCGCACGCTGAAAAAAATACTACGGGCCGAATTTGGTTAACCCAACAAACTACACACGCGCGCGAGAGCTATTATGTGCCTCGGGTGCAATATAAAATAGAGGATAGCGGGCTCCCCCAATGTACATGAGCCGGATCGGTGATGTGCTTGGGGAGGAGACGAGGCTAGGCCATCGGCGAGGCGAGCTTGGGCTTGTGGAGCATTCGTCCTCCCTCATGCAGGGGCACGATCCACAGCCATGGCACGGTCAACACCGAGGCTGCAACCATGGGAGGCCGCGGGGGAAGATCCAGCGCGGGGAGGCTTGGGAAAGGACCCAGATTGGCCGGATCTGGAGGCTGGCGCACAGGGACGATGGCGACGGGGCAGCTCCCGTGGTCGCGAGGCATGGGCAGGGACGCAAGGCTGCGGGCTACTCCCGGTGACGGGAACTCAAGCGGGATGGGGCTTGGACGAAGAGAGACGAGTGGTGGGGTTGTGGTCATCCGGTGCTGGGACAGCGGCGGCTGATGGCGCTGCTGGCCAACGGTGGAGGCGACGACTTGTTACCCAGACATGGGGCTGCCCCGGGAGCTTCGGGATAGAGCTCGGGGGAGCCGCGGCTGGAGGCTGCGTGGGGCTGAGCGGGGCGGAGGCCAGTGATATGGGCCGGGATGGCCTGATCCGGGCCTCACGGTCCGGTGGCTGGATGGAGGAAAAGCTGAGGAGCTGGGTGGCGGCTGGCTAGGGTTTCGGGCACGGATCCTCACGAGAGGAGGGTTGGCTATCCAAAATTAGGGAGGGGGTGTTTAAATAGGATTTGGGGCTAGGTTAGGGGGATTTAGTCCCGATTTCGACCGTAGGATTGCAATCGGACGGTCTCGGCTGCGCAGTAAAGTTAGGTGGATGTGTTAGAGAGGCTAGGAGGGTAAGAGAGGGAAGTTTCGGCCTGGCAACGAGAATTTTAAACACCAAAAAATGTCCGACGATAAACCTCAGACGGTGCCGCTACGGTCGACCGTTCGGGTATCAAACGGACTCCGATTGCGACGACATTTTACACGCGGCCTACCTACAACATATAAAGACCACACGCCAAGTTTCAACCCAATCCGAGAATATTTTTCGCACACCTTTAAAAACAATAATTTAATGAAGTCGCGGGCGCGTGTGTGTGTGGTCGTGCTCAAAACGGTCAACGACGAAAATAGAGAGAACCGGAAACTAATAAAAAATGCAAGTTTGAAAACAGACGGCAACAGAGTGCCGATGCAATGCGGATGATGCGCATGATGCGATGACGAATGCGACTACCAAATAAATCACACGACACCGGAATAAAAGGGGAATCTTTTGGAGCGTTGATCTAGGGTTGTCACAACTCTCCTACACTAACAGGAGAACTGGACCTAAGATCTAAGAATGGAAGAGGGGGAAGAGGATGACAAAAGAAAGTGGTAAAACTTAGTCGCTTCTTTGACAAACTAGTGAAACCAACGATCCTTGAAGTTGCAAAGAGATGAAGAGTGATATGAGAAACAAACGAGAATTCAGACAAAATTTCAGGAGTACTTTAGTAGGAAATTGAGGCAATTTGTTTTGATAAGATGGAATGATCTTGAAGATTCACAACAACCCAATTAAATTAATAAGCAAGGAAAGAATATGATCTTGACAACCCAAGATGATTGATATAAAAGAAGCAACATCACAACATCTCCGAACAAGAGAATAGAAACTTGAGCATTGGAAAGAAAAGAATGGAGAAGAAAGTACACATTCTACCACAATTAAACTAGATGAGCATCCTAGCAAGAAGAATTGAACGAAGTTGTTGGCAAACCAACAACGGAAAGAACAAGCTTGTAGTGGACTTGTGAAAACCATCTCAACAATGAGGTGACAAGCACGCACAATTGGAAAACAATTGATTCACTGGGAGAAACAAGATATGAAAACTTCTTTCATCAAGAGGATACATTGATAACTTGGATTAGTGACAAGTACCATAATAATAGCAACAATCCATAGGAAAAGCTTTAGGTGAAATCCAAACCAGGCTAGCTCAAAGTAAGAACAGATGGGTTGAAAATATCTCATGATCAATGGATTGGTGGATTTAATTATCTCATTCTTGAAGCAATTACCTTAGAGACACCTCCACTAAAAAAATGCTAAACACCACCACAAGGGATAAAGGAGGAAGAATTGCAATTGAAATGCAAGAAAAGAATTCTTGAGGTACTACCACAAGAATCTTGAAGAACACCTAGAGAATGAAGAGATCATGATCCACCTAATAGAAAACTTCAACAAGGCACCGGAATAATTGAGAGACAAATGAAGTGACAGCAATTGAGAAGAATTTGAGATTAAAAGCCAAAAGCTGAGAATGAAGAAATCTTCTAAAATGATGTCCGTCAGAGGATCGAGAATGAAAACAACTCCGAAATGCACCGGATAGATATGGAAAGAATTCTCATGATTGGGAACAATTACAAAGATAACACTAAGCTAACATGACAATCTTCAAAGAATGGAAAAAGACTTGAGAAAAACACTTGTTCGGTCTTCAATGCATAGAATGAGGAGAAGGAACACCACCAAAATTAATGCAACACTCTGGAATGATGAACAAGGAAAAGTTGAGCCAACGAAGGAATTAATTCGAATAGATCTTGGACAAGGGATATGACTGATGAAGTTCATACTTACGTCATTGTTGAAAAGAATTAGAGATCTCTGGGAAAAGATACGACGAGCCAGGAAAGATCCTAGGAAAACCTGTGGGTTATGAGCCGATTCAAAAGAAACCACCGTTGAAACAATTGTTTAGACAAGAAAGATTGCACTGGTACGAATGAAAACTTGATGAGATGAGAGCCTTGAAAGAATTTAAAGGATTGAGAAAAAGAAACTTCTGAGAATCTTTAGAACTCTGGGAAGAAAAGAGAGGGATGAATAACAAGAGAGGCTTGATAAAAAATCCCAACACATAAATCATGAGAGGAAGAAATCACCCGGAATCACCGAAAACAACACAGAATATAGGATAGCGGGAGCATCCATGAATCGAAATGAACTTGGATGATAGTTAAATCATTGGAGAAATACGGAGGAAGGGAGGGCGGGGAAAAACAAAGAAAACTTGGGACAGATGGGATGAACTCCGGAAAGAAATTAGAGATTGATCTTGCAAAATTGGAGAGGATTGAATCCACTTGAAGAGTAGTACACCAGTTGGAAAATAATTGGAATGACGAATCCAGTTGTAAAGAATTGAGAACACAACTTGATTGAGCAAAAGAATTTACATTCCCATAAAAATATGAGAACACCTCTTGGAAAGATATGAAAACCACTTGACATCAAAGCAACTCGAATTACCATACTCCAACAAAACAAAGGATGAGGCTTACGAAACAAGCCTGAACAAATTCATGATAGATATTTCGTCCATATTTTCGTGCATAGGATCGCACGGGCTCTATCCTACAGTAGCCATCATGTAAAAGGCAGTGCGCACGGCATACGAAGCGTCCCCGAGTCGTAGAAAGCTACAAGGGCTCTTTAAAACACAACGAGAACCGCTGTAAGACGACTATGAACAAACGAATCCACTATGTCCAACCCCAACCTCACATCATGCATCTGTTGGAAGAACGTCTTGTAAGTAACTACTTGAATTCCCACCTAAGAACTTCCGAAATTTTCTGGTCAGGCAATCGGGTCCACGGATACAAGGAGTAAAATCCATCACTCAACTCCTAGCAATAACACTTACCCTTCCAGTGTATCACATCCATCAACACATAACCAGAGATCTCGAAAACTCATCTACCTCAGATCCTCGTAATCACAACGATATTAAGTATGGCAATACCCCCGAAGTCTGTGCACCAGTACTGGGGATGCCGGGGTTATCTCGCCACTACTAGTATTGAAGCAATTTCGAACATCGTTTGTCCTGAGACACTAAGAAATCTGAATGATAACGATGTCCTCAAGAATCGCCTGGAGCTCAACTCCCCGGAGTAAAATCAACACAACGGGAGGCACCAAGTCAGAACTCTGTCACATCGACATCATATAGATTCCAAAAATATCCATGTGATCCTAAAAAAAATTGTGTTAGAAAACGAGTAGAATTAAGATTATTACGGTAAGATTCCTCACCAGAGCATAGAAGAGGAGAAAAAAGAATCCTACTCTCCGATATATAACTAGACTCAAAGCACTTTTTCACTAGACTCGACTCGGCCAAGTTCGATGAATCAAGGGGGCTCCTAGGTCGGTACTTCTATGATACCAACTTGTAACGCCCAAGATGCGGTACTATCCTTATTTTGGCGCGAGGGCCTCAACAGGCATAGAAACGCATCTCGTCGTTTCGCAAGAATGGTGTTACAAGTACATGTACTGAAAAGATGAGTATAAAGACTTAGCTTACACTTGCCACAAGCTACATGAGAGTCACATCAATACAATAACATAATCGATCATCCTGAAGAAGAGCAAGGTCCAACTACGGACGAAATCAAACGATAAAAGAACGACATACATCCTTGCTATCCCATGCTACCGGCCTAGAACCCATCCTATATCGATGAAGAAAAAGAACAAACTCCGAATAGCACAATCATCACGCTCACATCTTAATATCACTTTACGTGTACCTGCAACTTGTGTTGTGGTAATCTGTAAGCCACATGGGCTCAGCAATCTCTTTTGCAAAGGTATCAAGACTAGAAAAGCTTAATGGGTGAGGTATGGTTACGTGGTGAGGCTGCAGCAAGCGACTACGCATTTATCTGAGGTGATTAACTTACGAGTACAAGAATATAAGAGGGGGATAATCTACGCATAGCAGACGTGAACTACTAGTGATCAAAAAAATGATCCTGAACACCTACTTACGTTAGACATAACCCCACCGTGTCGTCGACCGAAGAAGGAGCTCACGAAAGAGACACTCACGGTTACATACTCAATTGGGAAGTTGTAATTAAGTTAACTGCAAGTTATCTAGAACTTGATGTTAAACAAAGTTTCCACGTGGCCACATAACCGCGGGCACAGCTTTCCGAAAGATTTAATCCTCCAGGGGTGCTCCAACTAGTCCATCACAAATTACCACAAGACGCGTAGAAAACCTGAATCATGAATCTCGTGTTCTCCTCGGGTTCCTTAATGGAAAACCTCAACTCTGAGTTATCCGAAAGGATCACCGGAATCCCGATGCACAAGATATTTCGTCAAAGGTAAAACTAATCCAGCAAGGCCACCCGATGTGTCGACAAACCCGATAGGAGCTGCGTATCTTGTTCTCAGGACACAACCGTCTATGCATAGTGGACGATAGCCAAACGACTTGAGTTGCCCCGAGGTGGCACCGCCGACTGCTAGGTGGGTGGACCAACACTCATGAGGAGCACTGGCCCGGGGTTGCTTAATTTTCCACGGGTGTCGGCGGGTCCCTATGTTATTTATTAGTTATTAGGCAAATGTAAAACCAAAGTTGGGCCTCTCCAAACAAGCTTTAACTAACAAAAATTATCAAGGGGGTCCTCATAACAACCCGGTCCGTATTAGGAGCGCTCATATATGAAATATAACACTCATAGCCGAAACTAAGGCGGCAAAGGTGGAACAAAAGACTAGGCTAGAAAGCCGAGCCTTCCACCTTTTACCAAGTATATAGGTGCATTGAATTAAATAGCAAGTATATGGTAATATAACAAGGAACCCATGTTAACACATGGAAGCAACTGCACCTGCAACAAGCAATGCTAATACAGGGTTAACCAAGCGGTAACATAGCCAATCAGTGGTTTGCTAGGTTGTATAAGGTTGAAGATTTGATGGCAATGTTGAAGGCTGACATTTAACAGGTGGTAGCCAACATGACATAACAAAAGAAACGAGGCACCTAGCATGGCATTGATAGTAATGGCATCAAGGGAAATGGTCATCTTGCCTGAGATCACGCTTGGAAGAAGAACGACTCCGTGAAGCAAATGAACTAACATAGTCGAACGGATCCTCACATTCCGACACGCTTGCAGAACTTTATCAAGACGGAGCAAACCAAAAGAACAATCAACACACAATAACACCACGACAAATGCACGATATGATGCACAACCAAATATGATGCATGTCGATTTCAATTATGCAAGGCATGGCAGGTAATTCACAACAATCAACGCTAAACATTTAGTGAAGCTCAATATGCAACGAGTTGCATATTGACAAAACTCCACATTTGATTTATCTAGTTCGCTCCCACTTATTTTGCATAGAAATATTAAATGTTTTTCAACATGGCAAGGGGTGAAGGGTAACTAAACTACATACATAGGCATTTAAATGAGGCCGGAAACGACATATAGCATCTCCGACTGACCCCATGTGTTAAATTCTAAATCTGTCCAGATTTGTCCGAATCACATTTTATGTTTGTTAAACGGCAAAAAAAGTGGTTCAAGTGATTCTACTCGTCGTTCTAGTCCATTTACATATATTGCTCATCTCCAACGGAGCTATGATTAAATAACTACGAACTAAACCGATTTTAACACGTTCTCACGCCAACCAATGCAAATAGCATGTTAAACAGTTGTAAACATGCATGAGAGTTGGAAAATATTAATCTGTTCGTAATTCTACAGGTTAAAAATTACGGACGTTTGAAAATCATGCATTTTTTGGAAAATAGATAACTTCGCAAGCTGAAAAAAATACTATAGGCCGAATCTGGTTGGCCCAATAAACTACACACGCGCTCCATAGCTATTATTTGACTCACGCGCAATATAAAAGAGAGGGCTACTGGGTTCACCGAATGGACATGGGCCGTCTCGGTGATGGGCTTAGGGAGGAGGCGAGACTGGGCCGTGGGCTGATACGTCCCCGACGTATCTATAATTTTTGATGGTTTCATGCTATTATCGTGTCAAACTTTGGATGTTTTGTATGCCTTTTACATCTTTTTTGGGACTAACTTATTAACTCACTACCAAGTGCGAGTTCCTGTTTTTCCGTGTTTTTGACCCTTTTCAGAGGAGGATTCTAAACGGAGTCCAAACGGAACGAAACTTCCAAAAAGTTTTTTTTCCGAAATAGAAGACGATCGGGAGACTTGAGAACCAAGGCAGAGGGTCACCAGGGACCCCACAAGCCCCCTAGCCGCGGCCAGGGGGCCCGCGCCTCCCAGGCTTCTGGTCTCCCTAGGCCTCCTCTGCCCTAGGTCTTTCACCTATATATACACTGAAATCCCAGAAAAAATCAGGGGAGCCATGAAAACACTTTTTCGCTGCCGCAAGCATCTGTCTCCGCAAGATCCTATCTGGGGCACGTTCTGGTGCCCTGCCTGAGAGTGGATTCGTATACGGAGGGCTTCTTCATCAACACCATGACCTCTCCGATGATGCATGAGTAGTTAACCATAGATCTACGGGTCCATAGCTAGTAGCTAGATGGCTTCTTCTCTCTCTTGGATCTTCAATACAAAGCTCTCCATGATCTTCATGTAGATCTATCTGATGTAATCTTCTTTTGCGGTGTGTTTGTTGAGATCCGATGAATTGTGGATTTATGATCAGATTATCTATGAATCTTATTTGAGTTTCTTCTGATCTCTCATATTCATGATTTCATATCCTTGTAATTCGTTTTGATTTGTGGGTTTTATTTGGCCAGCTTGATCTATGATACTTGCAATGGGACAAGTGCTTGGTTTCGGGTTCATACCGTGCGGTGACCTCACCCAGTGACAGAAGGGGTAGCGAGGCTCGCATCGTGTTGTTGCCATCAAGGGTAAAAAGATGGGGTTTTCATCATTGGTTTGAGTTTATCCCTCTACATCATGTCATCTTGCTTAAGGCGTTACTCTGTTCGTCATGAATTCAATACACTAGATGCATGCGGGATAGCGGTCGATGTGTGGAGTAATAGTAGTAGATGCATAAAGTATCGGTCTACTTGTTTAGGACATGATCCCTATATGTATGATCATTGCCTTACATATCGTCATGACTTTGCGTGGTTCTATGAATTGCTCGATAGTAATTTGTTCAGCCAGCGTAATATTTTCTATTTTGAGAGAAGCCTCTAGTGAACTCTATGGCCCCCGGGTCTACTTCACATCATATTTTCAGCCTTACACTTTTACTTCGTTGCACTTTCTGCCTTCAGATCTCACATTGCAATCAATCTTGAAGGGATTGACAACCCCTTTACAGTGTTGGGTGCAAGCTCTTTTATGTTTGCGCAGGTACTCTGGACTTGATGAGATTCTCCTACTGGATTGATACCTTGGTTCTCAAACTGAGGGAAATACTTACTGCTCCTGTGCTGCATCACCCTTTCCTCTTCAAGGGAAAAACCAATGCAAGAAAGTCTCAGTCAATGTGTCAATTTCTGGCGCTGTTGTTTGAGAAGTAGGAGAAGGATTTCTGGCGCCGTTGCCGGGGAGGATCAAGTCAAGAACTCATCCAAGTTAGTGTCGTAAACTCATCTCTTGCATTTACTTTTTTGCCTCTCGTTTTCCTCTCCCCCACTTCTGAAAAACAAAAATTTACAAAAATATTTGCCTTTTATTTTGCCTTTTTCGTTTGCCTTTTTCGTTTGCCTTTCCTTTGCTTGTGTGCTATGTGCCTTCAATATGCTTGCATCTTCGCTTGCTGAAAATCTATTGATATGGATCCTCATCCACTTGCTAATCTCTTTAAGAGATCCAATTTTTTGATCCATTTGCTATTGAGTTGAGTGCACTTGACTCTCTCTATGGAGTTTTGCTTGAGATGCGTGAATCTAAAAATCATGATCAAGAAATTTATGAAGTGATTCGTGAGGGCTCCTTGAATCAAAAGCATGATTGCAATGATTTCATTATAAATTCTATTAATGACAATCATGCTAAAAATATGCAAAACCCTAAGCTTGGGGATGCTAGTTTTGCTATGTCCACTACTTGTTGCAATGATCGTGATCGAGGTGATAATTTTTCTTATGATCTTGAAATTTTTTTTAACCCTCATGATGATTATGATGTTTTGCAATAATATTGAAAGTGGGTTTGGAGAAGTCATGACTTTAGTTGATGATAATCCCACTATTTTTAAAGATCGTCAACTTTGCATGCATGTGGATCATGAAAAGAATATCCTTTGTGATAGCTATATTGTTGAATTTGATTATGATCCCACATGTAATTGCTATGAGAGAGGAAAATATTGTGGTAGAAACTTTGATGTTACCAAATTACCTCTCGTTATGTTGAGATTGCTATTGTCTCTTTCTTCTTCCTTATATATGGTAACTATTGGTTGTCTTGACAATCTGTTTTCCTATAAAATGCCTATGCATAGGAAGTATGTTAGACATAGATGTGATTTTCACATGCTTTATGATGCTCTCGTTGTGCTTCAATGCTTGTCTTTTGTGTGAGCATCATTGAATTATCAATGCCTAGCTAAGGGCATTAAACAATAACGCTTGTTGGGAGGAAACCCAATGAATTTATCCTTTTCTTTATGTTTTGTTGCGTCCACACCATCATAATTCTGTTATGATTGTGTCTTTTGTGTTTCTTTTTGCGTTTCAGCCAATCAAAACCTTTATGACTAGTTTTGGTGATGGTTATTTGATCCTGCTGGAAAAAGACAGAAACTTTTGGCTCACGAGATTATTTTTCATTCTTATTCAACAAGAGATTTTGAGTTGATTCTTTTTGCTTCTGGTTGATATGCCTTTTTCCGAGGCTGTCGTAATTGTTCAGAATTTTTGAGGTACGAGACGTATACGAAGTATACAGATTTCTACACTCTGGTCTATTTTTGACAGATTTTGTTTCTATTGAGTTGGTTGCTTGTTTTGATGAAACTATGCATAGTATCGGGGGTACTAGCCTTGGAAAAGTGAGAATACAGTAATCTAACACCAATATAAATAGAAAGAAAGATTTCTACAGTACCCAAGGTGGTGGTAGTTTGTTTTCTTGTGTTAATGTTATCACGAGTTTCTGTTTAAGTTTTGTTTGTGAATTTTTGAAGTTTTGGGTGATGTTCTCATGGATAAATGGATAAAGAGTGGAAAGAGCTCAAGCTTGGGGATGCCCAAGGCATCCCAAGCCAAATTCAAGGACACCAAAAAGCCTAAGCTTGGGGATGCCCTAGGAAGGCATGCCCTCTTTCGTCTTCAATCCATCAGTAACGTTACTTGGAGCTATATTTTTATTCACCACATGATATTGTTTTTGCTTGGAGCGTCTGGTATCGTAGGAGTCTTTTCTTTTTGTTGTGTCACAATCATCCTTGCTGCACACTTTTGTATAGAGACATGCACTCATCGTGATTTTGCTAGAATGCTCATCGTGCTTCACTTATATCTTTTGAGCTAGATAATTTTTCTCTATGTGCTTCACTTAGATCTTTTAGAGCACGACGGTGCGTGACTTGGTAGTTGGATTATGCTATGAAAGTAGTCCCAAAGGTGTTAGGTACCCAAAGAGGATACAAAAACCTCCATCTTCATGTGCATTGAGTAGAAAGAGAAGTTTTGATTCCTCTCAATTAGTTTTGAGACGTGGATTTGGTAATATTAAGAATTATGTTAGTAGGGTGTTGTGAATCTAGAAATACTTGTGTTGAGGTTAGTGATTCCCGTAACATGCACGTATGGTGAACCGCTATGTTAGGAAGCCGGAGCATAATTGATCTATTGATTGTCATCCTTTGTGTTGCGGTCGGGGTCGCGCGTTGGTTAACACCTACCAACCCTTCCCCTAGGAGTATGCGTTTAGCACTTTGTTTCGATTACTAATAAAAACTTTCACAACAAGTATGTGAGCTTGACTAATGTGAGTCCATGGTATAGATGCACTTTCACCTTCTACCATTGCTAGCCTCTCTAGCACCGCGCAACTTTCGCCGGTGCACAAACCCACCATATGCCTTCCTCAAAACAGCCACCATACCTACCTACTATGGCTTTTTCATAGCCATTCCGAGACATATTGCCATGTAACTACCACCGTTCCGTCTCATGACTTGTGTCGTCACTCTCATATTGCCATTGCATGATCGTAAGATAGCCAGCGAGATGTTTCAATGTCATACGCCAAGCTAGATCGTTGCACATCCCGGTACACTCCCAGAGGCATGTCCTATAGAGTCATCATCGTTCTAAGCTTTGAGCTGTGTGTAAATAAAAGTGTGATGATCATCATTATTAGAGCATTGTCCCATGTGAGGAGATAAAAAAAGAGGCCAAAGTTGCCCACACAAAAAAAAGAAAAAAAAAGAGAGAGACCCCTTGGAGCCCAAATAAAAAAAGAGAGAAAAAGAGAGAAGGGACAATGCTACTATCTTTTTCCACACTTGTGCTTCATAATAGCACCATGTTCTTCATGATTGAGAACCTCTCGTTTCGTCACCACCATATGCTAGTGGGAATCTTTATTATATAACTTGGCTTATATATTCCAATGATGGGCTTCCTCAAATTGCCCTTGATCTTCGTGAGCAACCAAGTTGGATGCACACCCACTAGTTCTCCTTTTTGAGATTACACATACTTATAGCTCTCGTGCATCCTTTGTATGGCAATGCCTACTCATTCACATTGATATCTATTAATGGGCATCTCCATAACCCTTTGATACGCCGAGTCAATGTGACCATCTCCTCCTTTTTTGTCTCACAACCACCACCACACTCTATTCCACCTATAGTGTTATATCCATGGCTCACGCTCATGTATTGCATGATAATTGTAAAAGGTTTGAGAAAGTAAGAGTGCGAAAACAATTACTTGGACAATACCGGGGTTGTGCATGATTTAAGTTAGTTGTGTGAGGATGACGGAGCATAGCCATACTATATGATTTTGTAGGGATAACTTTCTTTGGCCTTGTTATTTCGAAAGTTCATGATTACATTGCTAGTTTGCTTGGAGTTTTATTGTTTTCATGTCAATAGAAAACTATTTTTTTGAATCTCACGGATCTAAACATTCATGTCACATGAAAGAAGTTACAGAGGTCAATTATGCTAGGTAGCATTCCACATCAAAAATTCGGTCTTTATCACTTCCCTACTCAAGAACGAGCAGGAGTTAAGCTTGGGGATGCTTGATACGTCTCCAACATATCTATAATTTTGATGGTTTCATGCTATTATCCTGTCAAACTTTGGATGTTTTGTATGCCTTTTATATCTTTTTTGGTACTAACATATTAACTCAGTGCCAAGTGCGAGTTCATGTTTTTTCCGTGGTTTTGTCCCTTTTCAGAGGAGGATTTTAAACGGAGTCCACATAGAATGAAACTTCCAAAAAGATTTTTTCCGAAACAGAAGACGACTGTGAGACTTGAGAACCAAGGCAGAGTGTTACTAGGGACCCCACAAGCCCCCTAGCCGCGGCCAGGGGGGCCCGTGCCTCCCAGGCTTGTGGACTCCCTCGGCCTCCTCTGCCCTAGGTCTTTCGCCTAGATATTCCCTAAAATCCCAGAGAAAATCAGGGGAGCCATGAAAAAACTTTTCCGCCACCGCAAGATTCTCTCTCTACAAGATCCCATCTGGGGCACGTTCTAGTGCCATGCCGGAGGGGGGATTCGAATATGGAGGGCTTCTTCATCAACACGATGACCTCTCCGATGATGCGTGAGTAGTTCACCATAGACCTATGGTTCCATAGCTAGTAGCTAGATGGCTTCTTCTCTCTCTTGGATCTTCAATACAAAGTTCTCCATGATCTTCATGGAGATCTATCCGATGTAATCTTCTTTTGCGGTGTGTTTCTGGAGATCCGATGAATTGTGGATTTATGATCAGATTATCTGTGAATCTTATTTGAGTTTCTTCCGATCTTCATATGCATGATTTCATATCCTTGTAATTCTCTTCGAGTTGTGGGTTTTGTTTGGCCAGCTTGATCTATGATTCTTGTAATGGGAGAAGTGCTTGGTTTTGGGTTCATACCGTGCGGTGACCTCACCCAGTGACAGAAGGGGTAGCGAGGCACGCATCGTGTTGTTTCCATCAAGGGTAAAAAGATGGGGTTTTCATCATTGTTTTGAGTTTATCCCTCTACATCATGTCATCGTGCTTAAGGCGTTACTCTGTTCGTCAATAACTCAATGCACTAGAAGCATGCTGGATAGCGGTCGATGTGTGGAGTAATAGTAGTAGATGCAGAAAGTATCGGTCTACTTGTCTCGGACATGATGCCTAAGGTATGATCATTGCCTTAGATATCATCATGACTTTGCGCGGTTCTATCAATTTCTCGACAGTAATTTGTTCTCCCACCGTAATATTTGCTATTTTGAGAGAAGCCTCTAGTGAACACTATGGCCCCCGGGTCTACTTCACATCATATTTTCAGCCTTACACTTTTACTTCGTTGCACTTTCCACATTCAGACCGCACTTTGCAATCAATCTTGAAGGGATTGCCAACCCCTTTACAGCGTTGGGTGCAAGATCTTTTGTCTTTGCGCAAGTACTCTGGACTTGACGAGATTCTCCTACTGGATTGATACCTTGGTTCTCAAACTAAGGGAAATACTTAGTGCTCCTGTGGTGCATCACCCTTTCCTCTTCAAGGGAAAAACCAACGCAATAAAGTCTCCGTCAACGTGTCAATTTCTGGCACTGTTTGAGAAGTAGCATGGGCGTGGAGAGGTTGGTCCACCGGAGCCTTCGTCCTCCCTCGTGCAGGCGCACGAGCCACAACCATGGTGCGATCAACGCCAAGGCTGCAACCACGGGGAGGCCGCGGGAGAAGATCTAGCATAGGGAGGCTTGGGAACGGACCTGGATCGGCCGGATCTAGAGGGTGGCGCACATGGACGATGGCAACGGGGCAGCTCCCGCGGTCGCGACGCACGGGCAGGGGCGTGAGGCTGTCGGCTGCTCCTCGCGGCGGGAACTCCAGCGGTATGGGACTCGGGTGAAGAGGGACCGATGCGGGCTGTGGTCGGTCGGTGCTGGGATGGCGACGGCTGGTGGCGCGGCTGGCAGACGATGGAGGTGGTGGCGCGGGAGCCCGACATGGGGCTTCCCCGGGACGTACGGGATAGAGCTCGGGGGAGCCGCGGCTCGAGGCTGCGCGATGCAGAGGCCGGTGTTCCTGGCCGAGAGGGCCTGATCCGGGCCTCACGGGCGGACGATCGGAGGGAGGAGAAGGTGAGGACCTAGGTGGCGGATTGCTAGGGTTTCTAGCGCGGATCCTGAGGAGAGGAGGGTTGGCTGTCCAAAATAATGGAGGGGGTGTTTAAATAGGATTTGGGGTTAGGTTAGGGTGATTTAGTCCCGATTTCGACCGTAGGATCGCAATCAGACGGTCTCGGTTGCGCCCTAGAGTTAGGTGGTTGTGTTAGAGAGGCTATATGGGGAAGAGAGGGAAGTTACGGCCCGGTAACGAGAACTTTAAACACCAAAAAACGTCCTACGATAAACCGAAGACGGTGCCACTATGGTCGATCGTTCGGGTATCAAATGGACTCCGATTGCGGCGAAATTTGGCAGGTAGCCTACCTACAACATATAGAGACCGCATGCCAAGTTTTAACCTAATCCTATAAAAAAATTCAAACACCTTTAAAAACAATATTTTAACGATGTTGAGGGCGTGTGTGTGTGTAGTTGGGCTGAAAACGGTCAACGACGAAAACGGAGAGAACCGGCAACTAATAACGAATACAAGTTTGAAGGAGGACGACAACGGAGTGCCCATGCAATGCGGATGATGCGCGTGATGCGGTGACGAATGCAACTACCAAATATATCACACAACGTCAACGAAATCAAAGCGGAATATTCTAGAGAGTCGGTCTCGGGATGTCACATGCATTATTAGTGGTAAGATTAGAAAACACATGTGGAAAAGATTGTACGCACTATCATATTTGCAAAAATGAGTCGATGGTTGGTAGGGTGAATGTTCGGGCACCTCCTCACTCCCACGATTTGTAACTTCGTTTTCATTATGACTACAAAGTCATCCTTGAATGAATATAGTTCATTCCTACAGTACCACCTAATTTTCAGAGAATGCAATATTTAGCTTTGTAGATCCATTGGAAATACACTTCTTAGATGCCTTACAACCTTGTAGAACACCCCACCCTTTCTTCTTCTATCCACAAGCTTCTACACCCCACATCATGAAAGAAATATTGTATTACTCAGTATGATATTGTAAGGAATAATGACACAAATATAAAAAAAGCAAGTACCATCCTGTAGTTGCGCACGGTTGCGGCGAGCATGGTATGGCCATTCTTCAAGTGCACACATGTCATTAGCAGACAGTGGAGTGTTAAATTGGTCTTGAGTTCCTGTATAGTTTTCAAGAGAAAGCAATCCAAGATTTTCTGCATTATAGGGAAAGTTGCAGATAGCTTAAATGTCATAGACTTTTTACAAGATCCCGGTTATCTTTGTTGATTTTTGCAAGTTATACTTTCCATCCTATTACCAGAACAAATCCTTTCTTTACCAAACACTAAAAACATTTAAGGGACTTAGCATTATCAGTATGCACAATTCATGTAAGTTATTAAGAATTAAGGATGTCCTGTACCTTACGGAAAGTAGTCATGTGCATCATCTCTTTCCTTTGAAGGGAGAACATTATCTGACGCATCCCTAACTGCATGTTAATCCAAAATGTTAATTACCTATTCTGACATGAAATAAACTGAAGTGAACATATATATTATTACCAAGTTATCATTGTATTTTACTCAGTTTCCTACCAGCAAATCTTGTGTGGATTTCATCATTGTGCCATTTTGTAGGCAATATCATAACTTGGGAAAATACTGGAAGAAACACAATACTTAAAGTTGGCATAACATCGGAGAGGGCTTACCAATAGACATGCTTAATTGGAACACTAGAAATTGCAAAGTATCATACACATTTTTTCAGCAGAAAAAATACCACATAAATTTAAATGTTAATTCGACATTGTTCATTTATCGTCTGATGTCAATATATATAATCAATAAGTATAGAAGCTCTAGCATTTGTTTAATATTCATTGAGTGTAAGATCTCCCTAGCGTTGTCAACAACACAAAAGCTAGAATAAGAGATGAGGATACTTAGGAAAACTGCAAAAAATAATCATACTGCTACATGATGTGTGGGAGAACAAATTTAAATATATGATTTCAACCATCCAATGCACCCACACTCAAAATAACTTTTTAAGCGATTAATAAATGTAGAGAGGTAATCGTGTAGATTTATAACCACCTTAAAATTACCTACAATCTATCAGCTAAACCATCTTCAAATTAACGGTGAACAAGAAATACAACCTAAATCGAGAGCAAGAAAGATCGTGCACCCGATGCATGTTGGCCTGTATAGTGAAACACAGAGCTGGCACACAAACATGATTGATGATATTCCTGATGATGTGCGAGAGTTGTGGCTCTGTGAATGTAATTATAACTATGAGTGTAATCATACAAACACATATGAAATGAAAACACATCTAGATGGAACTTTATCTGAATCATGTCATTCATGATAATCTCAAAGTTGCACAATCACGCCACAAGAGCTATTATGATAGAAAGCATCACGACATGGCATTTCAAATTGCTGACTTTGTTTGTATCCTAGTGTCTACCATGAAGATTACTCAACGCTTCGGCATCAAGGGAAAGCTTGCATTTTACTTTGTGGGTTCTTTCAAGATTGTGGGAAAATAGATGATCTTGCCTATCAATTTGAGCTTCCTTCCAGTTTCTCCAATGTTCATGATGTCTTTCACATCTCTCAGCTCCGCAAGTGCTTCAAGACTCCCTATCACACCGTAGATTTCCAAGACATTGATCTCAAAGAAGGCTTCTCCTACCATGAGCACCTAGTTGTTATCCTTGAGGAAAGAGCAAAACTCGAAACAAGTCTATCAAATTTCTCAAGGTGAAGTGGTCCACTTGGGAACATGAGGATCTTCTCCATTCCGAATATCCCGATTTCTTACATTCCTAGAACTTGAGATGAGATCTCTTTGTAGTGGGGGCGAGTTGTCACATCTGAAGAGCAACATTCATTAATATTGTAACATTCCATGACTCAAACTATTATGACATTCCATGCGTGGTTTTATTTGAATGATGTTTTGCCTCATGTGATCATTATACCTCAGGGCATCCATTTCCTTTGTGCATGATTATGTGGTTGTGATTGGTTTGTGGATTGTGTGAACGTGATTTGTTTTCTCTAAGTGGCATGATCAACTATGAGTGGGCATCAAATTCAATTTCCAAGTCAACCACCCCAATTCTTCTCCTTCCTATTCTGTGGAAATTTTTGCAAGTGATGTTTTTCGTGCCAGAAAATGGTGTCCACTATTTTTATAAAATACCTCCAAATTTTAGCTAGTCTAAAAACGTTCTAGACAGATTAAAAAATAACGCAAGTGTGAATTTAATTCAAACTTAAATTATTTTTCATTCTTTAAATAATGGCAGGGCATTTTATTCAAATTCTACAATTTCACAACTCTCCAAGACTATATGCACTTTTCAGAATCAACCTTTCTTTTAATACTACAAATTTGTTTTCCAATATTTTATATATAAAAATAAATAATATAGAGAAAGGGGCGCTTGTCGACTTATCTCGACCAGCCTAATGGGCCCACTCGCCCTCTCTTTCTAGCATCAACGTGGGTGTGACCCCACCTGCCAGCCTCTCCATCCCCCCTTTTATTCTTCCTTCAGCCCCCCTCTCTCATAGAAGAAGCGCCAAGCGCCGAGGACATGGACACGACAACAGCCAGCTTGACCGCCCCTCCTATAAGAAGGCATCATCGGCCGCTCCCCCTATGGTTTCTGCGGGAACCCCGACTTTTAGGTCGAGATCGCCGAATGAACGTCCACAGTGATAACAGAGATCCGACACATCATCACACTACTGAATAGATAGGGCCATTATTGCCAAGTCATTACATAAGTATGGCTTTGAAAGCCGACTTGTCATCACACAACTGAATTGTGGAAACTTTGAGGATAACTTAAACCCATGCCATCTGCCTTAACCTACAAGCATTCTTACTAGGAAGTGTCCTAGATCGCATGTCCGTCTCCAACGACGAACTCTTCTCCGTACTCCGGTTCTTCCATACCTAGCCAATTAAATAACTAGTGGCAAGCCAATGAGTATGTACTCGCAAGCAACCTATGATGTGGACAAGGTAAAATCATGCATGATATAATTCTAGAATACAACTTTTGCCGAAAGCAAGTCTTCCCCTAAATGCAGAAACATGATCAAGTTCTTGTATGGTCATGGGTCATAAGGTAAATGGTAACCACATGAACAGGTTACAGATATCAACATTTTATACCGAGGGCTAAACACCTCATCTTCACCCTCCTATGCCAAGTCACCCGACTTGACTCAAGTAACCTCTTCCTTATATAACACCTTTATCACACACGCACACTTGGTTTATGCGAAAATGGTCGGACATAGTTTAAGCAAGATTTCCCAACTATCCTTGACTGTGGACACGACTATTCGAATAGTCTTACACTCTGCAAAGATTGCACCGTGTACCCACAAGACTCGGGGAACTTCCGTGTCATCCATGACACGTGGTATATAATATACTGAGGTAAGCACACGAACAGTGCCTTTTCGCCGTCGATACTAAACAAAGAGTTCACTCAATTGGTACCCAACCCACATGATGTACATCTTACGAGCCTTTCTCTAGATCGTACCATCCATGCAGGGACCAACGGTGTGCCCGGAAACTAAAAAAACAACATAGTCGTCCTACCTAGCATGACCCCATCCCGAGAGTGACCATGTCACTCTCGTCACTAGTAATGCAGGCTCTTTGCTAGCACCGACCAAATTAATCAACAAAGCCCCATTCCCATATTGGGGTATCGTGGTCTCACATATAAGGTTGGGATGGTCAACACATCGTACATCTCTCCTTGCCTTCGAAACCACACACACAAAACCTTTTGATGGTACACTTCCAAGTAGTCACCATCTCAACACCATCACCCTCGGGCATTAGTGGCACCCTACGAGGTTCTTGAAAAGTTTTTGTATTCACCTCCGTGTTACCATCACCATGCATATGCTCATCCTATATATGTGTAGCACTACTATAAGTCTATCAACTTTTTATCTGCGTGACCCTCATTGATGGTATGGTCATGCTCAAATGCAAGTGCTACTGAGGAACCATCGAAAACACCATACCGGGGGCTTTACAGATTCAATCTTGATCATTTGCATCGGAATGAAATAATAAACATGTCATGCATGAAAGTATTTTCTCGGGCATGGTCAAAGGGATGCTTGCCTTGGTTACCAAAGTCTCCAGGGTCTTCGAGATCTTCACGTCCAAGTCCTTTGTCAACCACGTGATCTATCATCGCGATAATAATATAAATAATAAGAATCATAGCAAAAACAAAGCACATAATCCACTTCTAAAATGTTACCCTACTTTGTAAAATACAAAATTCATTTCCAAAAATATTTGTTTCTGGTTTGGGAGTAAAAAATATTTTTAAAATATTTTTAACATAGGCTGAAATTACATTAAACTAAGTTTTAAAGTAAACCTATACATAAAAGTTCCTGTAAAAAATTACACAAATTGTTTTATTAAATTCCTCATATTTAAACAAGAATTATGGTGGAAAACCTATTGGAATTTGATGCATTTATAGTCCTATGGAAATTATTTAAATAAAATCCAAAAAAGAAAAAAAGGCCCAGTGCCCAAGCCAAAGCCAACCAGCATCTGGGTTGACCCAGCTAGCCGGCCACCCAGGCAGCCCAGGTGCGCACGCGCCGTGAGGTTTGAAGCTGACGCGTGGGGTCCTGAGGCTAGTGACTCGGAGGGGTGAGGAGAGAGAGACAAACATTGACAGGCGGGGCTCCCCTGCCAGGTCGTCTTCTACCTCAAGACAGAGATAGAGAAGACCTCACCGGCGGCAACTCAGGCGGCGTGAGGAAAGGAGAGTGCATGAATTGATTCCCTATGCTCCCGCCTTTTGGGTGGGGTCGAAGGAGAGGATGAGGTGGCTAGAGTCACCAGCGACGAGCTGGCCGCGGTGGAGGCTTTTGGGAGGTGGATGGCAACGGCGTTCCTAGAGGGGAAATGGCATGGGAAGAGGCGGAGGTGAAGCACTAGACAATTGCGGTCACGATGCGGGCGAAAAGAGCGTCGGAGTAGGCCCATATCCCGAGATCGACTAAGCGCTGACATGGCGGCGCCTCGGTCTAGGATAGCTCGCTTGGGAGGTCGGGGAGGTTGATCGGAGGTTGATACGTCTCCATCGTATCTACTTTTCCAAACTCTTTTGCCCTTGTTTTGGACTCTAATTTGCATGATTTGAATGGAATTAACCTGGACTGACGTTGTTTTCAGCAGAATTGCCTTGGTGTTATTTTTGTGCAGAAATCAAAGTTCTCCAAACATCCTGAAAATTTACGGGGAGCATTTTTGGAAAATATGTAAAATATCTACGCCAAGTTCCACCTCAGGGGGTGGGCGAGTGGGCCACAAGCCCTGGCTCCGCCACCCCTCGGTGGCGATGGGCAGGCTTGTGGGGCCCACACGGCTCTGCCGCCCCCAATCTCAGGTCTATAAGTTTCCTTTCATCCCAGAAAAAATAAAAAGAGAGAAGTTTTCATCGCGTTTACGATACGGAGGCGCCGCCACAACCTGTTCTTCATGTGGAGGGCAGATCTGGAGTCCGTCTTGGGCTCCGGAGAGGGGAAATCGTCGCCATTGTCATCATCAACCTTATTCCCTCTCAAATTTCACGAAGATCTTCGTCGTTCGTGAGTAATCTATTAGTAGGCTCGTTGGGTGGTGATTAGTAGGATGAGATCTATCATGTAATCGAGTTAGTTTTGATGGGGATTGATCCCTAGTATCCACTATGTTCTGAGATGGATGTTGCTACTACTTTGCCATGCTTAATCTTGTCACTAGGGCCCGAGTGCCATGATTTGAGATCTGAAATTATTATGTTGTCACCAATATATGTGTGTTTTAGATCCGATCTTGCAAGTTGTAGTTACCTACTACGTGTTATGATCCGCAACCCCGGAGTGACAATAACCGGAACCACTCCGGGTGATGACCATAGTTTGAAGAGTTCATGTGTTCACCAAGTGTTAATGCGTTGGTCCGGTTCTTTATTAAAAGGAGAACCTTAATATCCCGTAGTTTCATTTTGGACCCCGCTGCCACGGGAGGGATGGACAATAGATGTCATGCAAGTTCTATTCCCTAAGCACGTATGATGACACACGGAATGCATGCCTACATCACATTGACGAACGGGAGCTAGCCACATATCTCTCCCTATTATAACTGTTGCATGATGAATATCATCCAAACAAATCACCGACCCATTGCCTACGAGTTTGTCCTACTGCTGTTGTTAATTGTTTTGCTTTGCTGCCGTTACTACTGTTGTTGCTGCTGTTACTTGTCTTGTTCTGGTGCTGTTACTACTGTTGCTGTTGCTGTTACTTATCTTGCTCTGCTGCTGTTACTACTGTTGCTACTGCTGTTACTTGTCTTGCTCTACTGCTACTGTTGCTACTATTGTCGCTTGCTACTGTTGCTACTTGCTACTGCTGTCACTACTGCTGTTCCTTGCCACTCCCGTTACTCGCTACTTTGCTACTATTACTTTGCTTTTGCAGATACTAATCTTTCAGGTGTGGTTGAATATGACATATCCAGTTGCTAATACTTGAGAGTATTCTCTCACCTCCCGTCGTGCGAACCAACAAATTTGGTTTGAATACTCTACCCTCAAAAACTGCTACGATCCCACGCGCTCGTGGGCCGTCAACAACATTCTTCTAGCTTCGATTGCCGGAGAGTGCTAGCAGCATTATTCTGGTGCCGTTGCAATGGGAAGCACAACTGACATCAGAGGTGTGAGTGAGGTCTAATGGGTTGGGGAGGAGCCGTGGAGACCTATTTATAGGGGGCCACGGTCCATAAAGAGGTGGTGCACCGGCGAGGTTGCATCAACGGCTAGCGAGGGAGAGAGAGTCCAGGGGTGTGTGTCGGGCCTTCGTGGGTGTTGTCTATGAGAGCTAGATGGGTCAAAGAGGAGCGGGCTTCCCCTTTTATGCATCGTGCTGGCAAGCTCCGCTTGACGGGTTTGGGCATCCGCGGGCACTCGTCGCTAGGGCAGGAGAAAGGGGAAAGAGGAGGGGCCCTGTGCTGCGCTGGAGTCGGCCGTTGATTCAGTTGCCGCTACACAAGCTATGGGGTGGAAGGGGTGTTAGTGGCTGATTTTCAAAATCAACAGAAGGTATTTGATGTTGGTTTGGAGGAGTTAATATTCTCCAATTGCAGTCAAACTTAACAGGATTGGATGATGGGCAAAAATAATACGGTTTACCATGTTTGAGCTAGTTTGACAATGTAGACTTGGAAAAACCTAGAAATGGGAAGAATTACAATCCTGTGGGCAAGTCTGATCAAATAAACACCCACAAATTCAAAACTTGGCATGCCCTCCTAACTTGGGGTTTGAACACTCTTGCAAAGTTTTGGATGAATTGGACAAACTTGGCAATGGACAGTCGTTCCAATATGGTTCTGGACACAAGGGTTTTCTGAATTATTATGTGAACCAAACCATCTTGGCTGGAGATGAAACTTGGTATTATCATCACATATAATATGTGGGACATGATGGAATTTTCTTGGAATTTATTGAGAATATTTGCTTTGGAAATATTTCAAAAGATAAGAATAGGCAGAAATGATTTTTAAGCGACTTGTCCAATATTTTGAACATGACCATGGGTTGAAACTCACATATATGGAAAATATATGTCCTGTGAGTTTCCCTAATTTTTTTCATAATTTTCTAAAGTAGGAAAATAATTTTTCCCTATCAAATACCATTTCTGGCCTCAAGAAAGGTCATTTAATTAATATAGGAAAATAACTTTTACAATAATTATTGTATGGTTTTGGAAAGTTATTTTAATAATAGAATCAAGAGAAAACCTTTGGGGCCAATCATTTCCCTTAAATTAGGGATTTGTAGAGAAAATCCCAATCTAGGGGTTTTGGAACTAGGGATTTGTAGAGAAAACCTTTGGGGCCAAACATTTCCCTTAAATTAGGGATTTGTTGAGAAAATCCCAATCTAGGTATTTTGCTGGATTAATATTTTCTAAAAATGGTTTCTCGTGCTATACGCATGCCATGATCATTGGGCTGGCGTTTGGGGTCAAAGTTAGAAGTCTTTAGTGGGAAAGTTGTTGGTAAGCTAAGAACAAGCAAGCACACAAGCAAATGGCAATCAAGACAATCATTATAATCAGTCAAAACTTTTAAGTTCACTTCAAATTTTGAAAAAAAAATTGTAGTGACAAAGTCGTACAAACATAGGGTGTGACAGACCTATCCCCCTTAGAAGAGATTCCAAGACTAAGCACTAAAAAGATACGGAAACTCGGATCTGAGGTTGTCTTCACGCTCCCATGTTGCTTGTGCCTTGGTGTGGTTGCCCCGTTGGACCTTGAAGTACTTGATGGTATGGCTTTGAGTGTGACATTCGGTTTCATCCAGGATGCGGAGTGGTCTCTCACGATAAGTAAGGTATGGTTGAAGGTTGATGGCGTGATGATCGATGTCCTTGTAGAGGCCCGAACGGCCGGGTGCTTGGAGGCACTTTGGGAGTTGTGACACATGGAAGACGTTGTTCACACCCGAAAGCTCGGAAGGAAGCTCCAGCTGGTAAGTAACTTCTCCTCGTTTTGCAGTGACCTTGAAGGGGCCGATGTATCTTGGCGCAAGCTTCCCCTTGATGTGAAAGCCAACTAAGTTCCCGAGTGTGGAGCGTGTCTCTAATCAGAGTAGTTTTTCACTTAGGCGAAGTCAGGTTCGTAGCTAAGCCCCCGAGTGTGGAGCATGTCCGCACTTTGAGTAGTTTTTAACTTAGGCAATACGGAGTCGCATCTAAGTTCCCGAGTGTGGAGCATGTCCGCACTCAGAGTTGTTTTCAACTTAGGCGATACGAAGTCGCAGCTAAGTTGCTGAGTGTGGAGTGTGCCCGTACTCGGAGTAGTTTTAACTTAGGCGATACAGAGTCATAGCTAAGTTCCCGAGTGTGGAGCATGTACGCACTCGGAGTTGTTTTTAACGTTGGCGTTATGGATTCGCAGCTAAGTTCCCGAGTGTGGAGCATGTCCGTACTCGGAGTAGTTCTAACTTAGGCGATACGGAGTCCTAACTAAGTTCCCGAGTGTGGATCGTGTCCGTACTCGGAGTAGTTTTAACTTAGGCGATAAGGGGTCGCAGCTAAGTTCCCGAGTATGGATCGTTTCCGTACTCGGAGTAGTTTTTAACTTAGATGATACGGAGTTGCAGCTATGTTCCCGAGTGTGGAGCGCGTCCATACTCAGAGTAGTTTTTAACTTAGGCGATACGGAGTCGCACCTAAGTTCCCAAGTGTGGAGCGTGTGCATACTCGGAGTAGTTTTTTACTTAGGCAAATTCAGGTTCACAGCTAAGCCCCCGAGTGTGGAGCATGTCTGCACTTGGAGTTGTTTTGAACTTAGGCGATATGGAGCCGCAGCTAAGTTCACGAGTGTGGAACGTGTCCATACTCGGAGTAGTTTTTTACTTAGGCAAAGTCAGGTTCGCAGCTAAGCCCCCGAGTGTTAAGCATGTCCGTAATTGGAGTTGTTTTTAACTTAGGCGATACGGAGTCGTAGCTAAGTTCCCGAGTGTGGAACATGTCCGTATTTGGAGTAGTTTTTTAGTTAGGCGAATTCAGGTTTGCAGCTAAGTTCCCGAGTGTGGAGCGTGTCCGTACTCGGTATAGTTTTTAACTTAGGCGATATGGAGTCGCGGCTAAGTCTGTCACACACTAGGGGTTGTTGATATAGGCGAGGGGCCCGATATTTAGATGAGATGATTACTATCGATTTGGTGGAGACGACTTTGATGATCCGACTACAAACGTGCACGACGTTGCCTCTTAGCAATCGCTAAACCAATCTCCAAGAGGTTATTGACCACGCCGGAGCATGATAAACCTCACTACGAAGGTCTATTCCTGGAAGAAATCGAAAAACAAGCAAGAATATGATATTGCAATATGAGTATTATGAATATAGATGAAGTATTGATAAGGGTGGGGATCCGAAAGTGGGCTTAGTCTGGTCGTTGGACACAAACAAAGTACACGAAGTTGCAATAGCTAACTTTTAACTAAACAAATCCCAAGAAAAAAGCTACTGGGTTGATCTACTTATATAGGAGCAAGAGGTGGCGGCCAATGAGGTGGGAGGACGTCCCAACGCAGCCTAAAAATTACCCTAGGTCACATGGCCTATGGGGCCAAGTGGAGGTGATGCAACACCTTTGAACTTGTTGTTTGACTCAGATTCTGGTGCAAGGTCATATTGTTTGGTAGATATCTCCATCCTCCTTATGAATTTGAAGCTGATTCTAATTGGGCTAAAAGTCACATGAAATCTACTTTGCAGCCCAAGAACAATCACCCAATTCGGATTCCTGATGTAAAAGTTCTTGGCGTTTTTGTATAGGCATGTCTGTGCAGTCCGAACCTAAGCCCATGACGGAGAGACTTGGACTCTATCTTCTTTTTGGCCAAAAGTGACGTGAGAGAACTTATTGAAAAACAACTAATTATTTCCTTTGACATGAGAGGACCTCTTGAATAACATCCAACCATTTCCTCTTCCCTTGTCATCACACGTGGTTCATACAAGTGTTCGGCCATTTTGTATTTAGGCATAAAATAAAAACAGGTGAAGTATTTTTGTTCCGGATAACATAAATAAATTATTGCATGAGTTTTATCAGAAATCACCTCAAATTCATAGGCATATGCAATGATTGTGATAATATCCAAGGTAGTCACGTCCTCAGCATTTGTGGTGTAGATGCGCTCACCAGAGTGGCGACGTGCGGGGCGACCATGTGACGAAGATGCGCTCAGCCGAGTCACAGCGCGTGAGGCTAACGGTGGATGCAGATGCGTCCAGCCAAGTAGCAACGTGCGGGGTGGCCATGTGATGAAGACGCGCTCAGCCAAGCGACGATGCGTGAGGCGGCCGGATGGTGGAGATGCGTCCAGCCGAGTGGCGACATGCTGGGTGGCCAAGCGATGAAGACGCGCTCAGCCGAGTTATGGCGCATGAGGCAACCGGATGATGTAGGCGCGCTCAGCCGACTGACGGCGCATGAGGAGGCCAGAAGATGTAGGTGCGTCCAGCAGAGTGGCAACGTGTGGGGCGGCCATGTGATGAAGACGCGCTCAGCTGAGTGACGACGCGCGAGACGACCGGATGATGGAGATGCGTCTAGCCGAGTGACAACGCATTGGGCGACCAAGCTATGTAGGTGCGCTCAGTAGAGTGATGACGCACGAGGTGGCCATGTGATGTAGATGCGTCCAGGTGAGTGGCGACGTGCTGGGAGGCCAAGCGATGTAGGGTCGCCCAGCCCAATGACGGCACGAGAAGCGGCCATGTGAGGAAGACGTGCTCAGCCCAGTGACGGCGCATGAGACGGACGGATAATGGAGATGCGCCCAACTGAGTTACAACCCACTGGGCGGCCAAGTGATGTAGGCGCGCTCACCAGAGTGACGGTTTGCGAGGCGGCCATGTGATGTAGATGCGTCCAGCCGAGTGGCGACGCGCTGGGTGGCCAAGTGATGTAGGCGCCCTCAGCCAAGTGACGGCGCGAGGCGGCCATATGATGTAGATGCGTCCAGCCGACTGGCGATGCACTGGGTGGCCAAGCGATGTAGGCGGTAAGCCGAGTGACGGTGCGTGAGGCGGCCGGATGATGTAGGTGTGTCCAACGGAGTGGCAACGCGCGGGGCGCCATGCGATGAATACGCGCTCAACCGAGTGATGACACGTGATCCGTCCGGATGATGGAGATGCGTCCAGCCGAGTGACGACGCGCTGGGTGACCAAGTGATTACGCGCGCTCAGTAGAGTGACGACGCGCGAAACGGCCATGTGATGAGGACACGCTCGATGGAGTGAGGGCGCGAGTGGCGGCCGAGTGATGGAGGCACATCTAGAAGAGTGGTGATGCGCGGGGCAACCATGTGATGAAGACGCACTTGGTGGAGTGACGGCGCGCGAGGCGGCCGAGTGATGTAGGCCCGCTCGGCAGAGTGACAACGCGCGAGCGGGCAGAGTGATGTAGGGACGTCCAGCAGAGTGGCGACGCGCGGGGCGGCCATGTGATGTAGATGCACTCGGCCGAGTGACGGTGTGTGGGGTGGCCGAATGATGGAGATTACTCCAGCCGAGTAACAACGCGCGTGGAGGCCAAGTGATGGAGACACGTCCAGCCGAGTGGCGACGTGCTGAGTGGCCATACGATGTAGGCACGTGCAACAGAACAATGGCCCAGGAGGCGGCCAAGTGATGGAGATGCGTCCAGCCGAGCGGTGGCGCGTTGGGTGGCCAAGTGACCGTGTAACCTATGTACGAAAAATAGCACAAGGCAAATGAGTTTGCTGAAATGATTTGTGTAAATAACACCTATTTGCACCTGCTGGTTGTGCCGGGTGATTGTTGGTTCGGAACCAGCAAGAGGCTAAAAAATTGAAGGACCCGGCTAAACTCGTTTGAGTTCCTGACCCAAATGAAGCAAAAGTGAAGTGTTTTGAAGTGAAAATAAACAACCGAGTGCAGAGATACACTGTTGTTGCCTCAGAGTAAACGTCATGTGTGACTTACTTAACATTTTGTAATGTTGAAACGATTATTTAACTAAATGTAGTGTCAAATTGAAGAATCACTTAGTTGTACGACAGCAAACAAACTGTCGAGTGATGATGACGCGTTCGACTGAGGGACGACACATGGGGTGGACGATTGATGATGGCGCGTACGACTGAGCTGTGGCATGCAGGGCGGCCGAGTGATGACGACATGCAAAGCGGCCGAGTGATGAGAACGCGTTCGACTGAGCGACGACATGCTTGGCGGCCGTGTGACGACGATGCGTCTGACTAAGGGACGTCGCACAGGGTGGCCGAGTAATGACGACGCATCAAACTGAGGGATGGTGTGGGGGCGGCTGAGTGATGACAATGCGCGCCCTACTGAGAGATGACGCGTAGAACGACCGAGTGATGAAGATACGTCCGACCGAGCGACGACAAGTAGGGCGGCCGAGACGCGTCTGACTGAGGGACGGTGCGTGGGGCGGCAGAGTGTTGATGACGCATCCGACTGGGTGACAACTTGCAGGGCGGCCGAGTGATGACGACGCATCCGGCTGAGCGACAACATGCAGGGAGGCCGGATGATAATGACGTGTCCGACTAAAAGACATCATGCAGGGTGGCCGAGTAATGACGACGCGTCCGACTGAGGGACTGCGCCTAGGGCGGCCGAGTGATGACGACGCGTCTGACTAAGGGACGCCGCGTGGGGCGGCCTAGTGATGACCACGCACGTCCGACTGAGTAATGACGCATAAAGTGGCCGAGTGATGACCATGCGTCCGACTGAGGGACGACATGCATTGCGGCCGAGTGATGACGATGCGTTCGACTGAGGGACGGCACGCGTGGCTGCCGAGTGCTGACGACGCGTCCTACTTAGCGATGGCATGAAGGGCGGCCGAGTGATGACGACGCGCCTGATTGAATGACGGCACGCGGGGCGGCCGAGTGCTGACGACGCGTCCGACTGAGTGAAAGCATGCAGGGCGGCCGAGTGATGATGACGCGTCCGACTGAGGCGCGGCGTGCGGGCTGACCGATTCAGTGCATGTTGGTCATATGTATGCAAATTTCATCTGAAATAATTTCTGCGTGTCATCGTGTTAGTAGGTCGAATGGACAATCCGTCTAAATAAACTGATGTTCGTGGACAATGACGGAGGAGTTACCCTACAAGTTAGTAGTAACCATAGCTACTAATATTTTTTATGGACTAAGTATCGAACATAGATGCTATTAGATACCATGGTTGGTTACACATGCATGCATGCACGATTAATTGGTGCGGTAAACGCTCACCTGATGACATGCTTAATGTTGTAATTATACCTTAATGAAGTGGCCAGCCCATCCCACAAAGTATTATGAGGGCCACATCCATCTGTTTCTTGTGCTTGAATGCGTTTACGGGCATGCACTTAATCCAGGAGGAGTCGCCCATGCACTTTGTATGGTTAGAGGAAAAATGTCCATGCCCAGCAACCGGAGGACCCTTGAAGGAGTTGCCCCCACTACAAATGAATTGAAGGATTTTCCTTACGTCTAGAATCTGCATGCAGAAGCGTAAGTACTAATTAAGCAAGAATTAAGGACGGCGTCTGCACGCGATGTGAGTTGAAACGAAACGAGACGCAGAGTTGTAGACGCAGCTTGGAGGCGATGAAAATTGCCAGTCTGGCCTCGATGGGGCGGCAGCCGAGAGGTGCTGACGAGCTGGATGATCGAGCAGCTGGCCATAGCACAGGCATCAGAGACGCAGGCTGAAGCAGCCAATGTCGAGGCCAACGCGAGCACTGCTGGCTTCGTTTCATCGCTCGGGGAGCCGGAGTTGTGTGTCGGCCGAAGTAGCACTTCAACGTCCGAGGAGCCGGGAGAAGAGCATACATTTGGGCCTCGCCGTAACAGGAACCGGAATGCTAGGCCAGTTGTTGTGCTCTGCCCCAGTATTGCATGCGACAGATCACGGCGTTGGAGGTGTGGACGAGGCTGGAGTCGAAGACGATGATACGAACGAGGTCGATGGCCTCGCGTGACAACCATGAGGTGGATGATGCCAATGGCCGCGTGTGACGACGATGTCGTGGACGACGCCAGACGACGTCGACGGCCGCACGTGACGACCATGAGACGAACGCCGCCGACGGTTGCAAAAGAACCATATGCATCATGGCTCGATAGACGCCATGCTCCACGGTGGGTATCGTGGTTTTGTCACGGCAGATGTCCTTTTGAAAGGACTTAGAGATGGAGCCATCGCACCTTGGTGGCGACTCGGAGGGGTGAGCGAAAACAAGACTCAGATTTACCCAGGTTCAGCCCCTCGTGAGGAGGTAAAATCTTACGTCATGCTTGGTGTGTATTAAAGGTGGTTTCGATTATAAGGAGGGCGTGAGTCGCGTGACATAGCTCTCGATTCTCTCTAACTCGCCCGATCTCTCCCTGGGACTCGCCTTTATATACATGTGGAGGCCTTAGGGTTTTTTGCAAAGTCCTGCCATGCTACTCTTCGTGGCTTTCCTTATCTCTAAGTCGTCGTGTCCTCCACGGTCAAGAACTTTCTTGGTAATCTATCATCCACACGACCTCTTAAACCGCCATCCAGCTTCTAGGCCACGAGACACGCGGTAAATGGTAAGTCGCCCCTTTGGTGACCCGGCCCACATAGGGAGGGTTACCCACGGGTAATATCCTCAACATTAGGCCCTATATTGTCCTGAATTCTTTCATGTCAATAAACTCCGATCTACTTGGGGTGACTCTTTCCATTTCTATTCTTCGACGAATGATAAGTCGCCACCCGTTGTAACCTGATCTAAGTCGTCATGTAGTATTGGATGATATCACCTCGTGCCCTTAGTTCCGGGGCTCTTAACACCGCACCCATCAACAGATCTTTTGTTCATAATCACTTATCCTGAAAATCTAGGCGCCATCATCGCAATCTCTGACTTGTCGCCTCGACAGCCTCGATTTCCGTTTCTTTCCTTTAAAAAATAAGGGAAATGGGGGAGGAAATCCCGTTACCTACCTCCATCTCTTCCTCGTCTTCGTCGCGAATGTCATCTTCGAGCACCAGCGCCCGGCATCGTCACCGGCTCCTGGAGCTTCTCCATCGACCGTGGTCTTCCGAGAGCCTAGAAACACGAAGCAGTGCACGTTCGTCCCCGACACCGATCTTCTTCTCTCAGGTACACACATTCCCTCCATTTAGGGTTAGGCCGAGAACACCATGATTTTAGTTGCCTCCGAGCTAGCTTCCGCGATGCGACGAACACCCTTATCTGCCTAAGTTCCGTTTCACGTTTTCGCAATAGACCTTAGGCAGTAGCACGCTTCGACCACTTTATCACGTCTTTTCGTTAGCTCAGACCTTCATGCCACAGACCCAAAGTTGTCGCTGCGTTATGTGCACAGTTCTCTATCATTATTCCAATCAATATTCTTCTATTTTGATTATTTTGTTTGCTCATCTGTCGAGAATATCCTAAGGAAGAAATCACCTCTGAGAGTCGCCGCTTAGCTCCAGCCTCCATAGCGACTTAACTTTATCACCATAGCCATGACACCTTCCCTTCCAGTTTGAAGGGCGAGTTATAATACTTTGAAGATACGTCCATGAATCGCCCGGATAGCGGGTTACGATGTATGTCAACCATTTGGCGATTCACAAAATCTTTTTCGAACACCGTAGACCCATACCGGCGGGTTAGAACACTTCCTAGTTTTTTACTGAATCGCCTCAGTCCCCTCTCTTTTGTAGTCATGGCCATTACGAAGTGTGACTGGTTACCGACAAAAATCGACGATGCTACGCTCGAGAAGTTTGTTAAGGCGGGTCTCCTCGATAGTAAAGAAACCATTGGTTGGAGAACCGCCCCGGGCGAGTTGACTCCCAACCCCGCTCCACGAGATGTAGTAATCTTTACCGGTTACCTCGAGCGCGGTTTCAAACCACCCGGGTCAAAGTTTTTCTGGGACGTCCTGCATTTCCTCAATGTTCGTCCTCAAGATCTGGGACCCAACTCCATCAGCAACCTATGTCAGTTCCAGATCTTCTACGAAGTATGTTTGTTGAGAGAGCCCGCAGTTCCTTTGTTCTGGAACTTTTTTTATCTGAACCGCCAGACCGAGTTTCCCAACAGTCCCAACCACGAGCTTGGAGGAGTCAACATCCAAAGACGCCGCGAACATGGATTTCCAACAGTTCTCTTGCCCAGCTATCCCAAAGGTTGGTCCGAGTAATGGTTCTACTGCCGACACACGTCTCCACCCGGCGAGAACCCTCTTCCGGGCTTCAGAGCAGATCGCCTACCCATGGACTTCAAATTTCCCGAGAAGCTCACGGAGGAAGAAGAGTCGGAGTTTATCCCCATTTTCTCCGAGTTGAAATCTCTGACCAACAACGGGCTCATCGGGATCGATCTATTTCGCTGCTGGATAGAATGGAACATCCGCCCCTTGAGTCGCCGACACGGGCTGATGTATGAATATGATGGTAGGATAGACCATCCGTAGTGCTTCAGCTGTAAAAGACTCTCAGAGAACAAAATTGTCGAAGTCATCAAGAAACAAACCGGCGAGACCTTGGAAGAATGCGCCAAGATTGGGCTTAAGGACTGCTCCCGTGCCAACCCGGTGCCACCAGTAAGAATCCAAGCTGTCTTTTGTCTTTTTTATTCTTAACAATGCTCTTGGTTTGAAATTTGCTTCTATTCATCAAAAAACCGATGCATTCTGGCGAAGGGGCCCCAAATTGACTGCCCAGAAGTCCGCCAAGCCACCGCCAAAAAAGAAGAAGACGGTGAGCAAAAAGAAAGCCGCCACCAAAGATTCATCTTTTGTTGGTGAGTCACAAGCTGACGAAGTGCACTCAGAGGTAATGCTTCCCCCTCACTCATTATCTATGTATTCCGACTTATGTTTACACCATGCATCCTTGTGTGTAGGGTGAGGACAACGAAATCCAAGATGATGCGGTCGAGGTAATTTCCATTTCTTCCGACTCACCTTCTCCTTATCCTAGACCAGCCACGCGGATCTGTGGAAAAGTATCCATGTCTCACCCGTATGCTTACATGGACCCTTATTTCCTTTTGAAGAAAGCAATACATACCCCCAGACGCAAGACCCGTAGTCGCTGTGGCGACTTAATCACCGGACTGCCTGAGAAGACAACCGGTCGAAAACGCACCAGCAAGGTATACTTTTTGTTGCTATCATACCCTTTCTTGTGTGAAATGTGACACGCCGCCTTTTGAAATTTGAATCTTTGTTCTATCAGACTTCTCCCCCTACATCAGGCGACTCGGCAATATCAGCTCTCCCGCCGATGATTCATGTACAAGGGAGAGTCTGTTTGTTAGTTCCAATTTCTTCTAAGCAACGATATGTGCTTCTAATCTTGGTGCTTTTGTCGCAGAGCAGAATTGAAGAGAAGGAAAACCGGCGACCTATCTTCTGCTCCCAAAACATCTGATGCCTTGGGCATCAGAAACTCTGTCCCTGAGGCAGATGAAGAGCAAACGACGACTTATGATATTCCTGCGGGCGATATTCCCGAAGCCCGGGATGACTCGCCCGTTATTTTGAAGGAAACGCTGATAAGGGTAACCCGCCAAGCCCCCTCAAGGGGACTGACGATCCAAACAACGTCGTGGTCACCGGTACTGGCTATTCCACTCCTCTGACTGTAGTACTTTCCAAGCATACCGCCAAGGCAACTTGCCCTTCTTGTGATGAAGACACAGAGAACCTCAAGCTCCCCCAATATGAGAAGCTGAAATTCGACCAACTTTGTTCCGGCTTCGCAAGTCATCTGGAGAGGGATTATGAAATGAACAACAGCTTGATTCGTCTTATGAGGATTAAGCATCAGGTATGTATGTTTATGTATTTTCCTGCATCCATTAGCCTTCCAAGGGCCAGCTCATCTTTTTGAAAGATGAGCCGCGTCTTTTGAATATAAATAATCTCCATCCTGTAGCCCCCAAGGGCCGGGTCATCTTTTGAAAGATGAGCTGGGTCTTGTATTAGATAAACCTTCAACCTGTAGCCCCCAAGGGCCGGGTCATCTTTTGAAAGATGAGCCTGGTCTTGTATTAGATAAAAACTTCAACCTGTAGCCCCAAGCGCCGGGTCATCTTTTGAAAGATGAGCCGGGTCTTGTATTCGATAAAAACTTCAACCTGTAGCCCCCAAGGGCCGGGTCATCTTTTGAAAGATGAGCCAGGTCTTGTACTAGATAAAAGCTTCAACCTGTAGCCCCCAAGGGTCGGGTCATCTTTTGAAAGACGAGCCGGGTCTTGTATTAGATAAAAACATCAACCTATAGCCCCCAAGGGGCGGGTCATCTTTTGAAAGATGAGCCGGGTCTTGTATTGGATAAAAACTTCAACCTGTAGCCCCCAAGGGACGGGTAATCATTTGAAAGATGAGTCGGGTCTTTAATATGGTATGATTTTGAAGAAAATCATACATTAGCCCGCAAGTATTAGGAGTATTGCTTACAGTAATGATGAAACTTGTCTCCGCAAATTTGATGTGCAGGAGTTTGTGACACAGACTGAGTCGGCGGTAGCCGACTTAAAGAAAAATTTGGCTGAACAACAGGATGCACACTCCGAGTTGGAGAAGAAATTCCGCTTACTTCAGGCTGAGCTGGAGAAGATGAAGGCTGACCAGCAAAAATTTGAGAAGAAAGCCAAAGCCGACCAAGCCGCCATTCTTAAGTGTGTTGAGCAGGCTGAGGAAAAATTGGGAGCCGCCCAGCAAGTGTTAACCGACTTAAAGAAGCATGTGTCCAATATGACAGTCGCCATGTTTGGTAAGTGTTAACCTTTGGCTGTTGATTAACTAATCTGGTATCAAAAATTATCAAATACTAATGTGCTCTTTTCAGGTGCACGAGCCGACAATCTTCCAGACGACTGCCTGCTAAAGTTAAAAGCTATATATACCTTCGCCGAGCAGCTATACAACGGGGGCGTGCTGACGATCAAGGCGGTGATGGGCAGCAAGGAGCCAGTCAGAAATATCAAGCACATGCTTGGCTTTCCGTCTACCTTGCCTCCTCAGATAGAAGAACTAAAACAGTCACCCGCCTGGAAGGGAGTCTTGAATACCCTGAGTCGGTGCTTGGCCTATGCCCCGGAGCTCAAACCGGAAGAAATAGCCGCCGGCTATCCCGAGCTGAAGGATGACGGGTCAGAATTTACCGACGTGGACTACCACCGAGTTATCATAGAATCTCGCTATGCGGCGACTCAACTGCCAGCCAGTTTGGATTTGAGCAAATACCAAGCCGGCTATGACGAGAAGAAAAAGAAGGTGACGCCTCCTTCATATGAAACTGCTAGCTTGGTTCCTAGTCAACCCAAGAATCCTTTTGTTATTGACATGGACCTATCTCTCTTCCTTGATAATGAAGACGAGTTCGTTGCCCTGTCCAAGTGTAATTGGAAAGTGGGCGACTTACGAATCGAAGGCGGGGAGAGCTCAAGGCAAGGTGACTCGGCAGCGGCCTGATTCATCCATGGATTCTTCCTTCACCGGGGGATGACACCCGTTTTGGCCACGCGAGCCATGTAATAGCTTTGTTTGTGTGTGTGAAACAACAATTAGGAAGTGGTACCTTTTGATGGAAACACTGTTATTCCTTGAATTTATGCATGACTCGCCTTTTGATGAAATCACTCATAGTCCTTGAATCTATGCATGACTCGCCTGCAATTTTGATAAAACAGGGAATGTCATAATGTGACAAACAAGTATTTTCCTGATGTGTTAGGAAACACAGCAGCTGACTCAGTAAGTGCATGGTCGGGAATAGACCAGCCCCCTCGAACATGGCAAAAAATAGATCAGCCACCATGTTATGGCGAGAAATAAATCAGCCCATGGGTTATGGCGAGAAATAAATCAGCCCCGGGGTTATGGCAAAAGATGAGCCGGGGCGAGTTATAATCAAAAGCCAGCTCAAAGATATTTTATCGACTCAGTGAGCTTTGATAGAATAAGACGAGTTTGCAAAACTCTAGTGTTACCCTTAGAAAGGTTCTGCAAAAAGCCTTGTTGTTTTAGGCCGGCTGATCAGGCGCGAGTCAAGCTTCCATGAAGCAGGTTCAATGAACCAATGGTTTCTCCATTTCGCATGTGTGACTCTGGCCGATACCTTTTATGTTTTAACCAAGGCGAGTTCAGGGTCCAAATAGCGGATTGACTCGCCCTGAGTACATAGGTCCATGTGGCGACTTGTTCAACACATAGTCCTGTATAACCATTTGTAATGCGGTAATTTTTCGCTAGCCAAGAGGGTATTCACGCTGAACTCAGTGAGTGGAAGGCCCCAAGTGACCTATGATTTAGGAAGAAACCAGGCATAGGGTCACAGAAGCGTATACACTCTTACTGTGAAACGACGTGGTGACAAGTAGCCCCCAAGTAAGCCGGCTTAATTCTGAAAACCACATAAGGCGCCCATGTTTGAACCGTGCAACATGGCAATGTTGGTTCTCTTTGGCTTTATCAAAGCCCAGTTTTGAAGCAAGTGCAGCATGGCGACTTATGCTCTTTGACTTTGATAGCGTCCATGTTTGGGTGACTTATATAACAATAAAAACTCATGCTTTCAAAAGCTGAAACGGAAAAGGACCCCAAAATTCGTGGGTGTCGGCTTTATTGCTTTCATAATTCATGGATTACAATTTTCTGAAAACTGGTAAAAAAGGGGGAGCTCATGGCTCTAAGTGTAGTAAGGCTGCAGATGGGCTAGGTTCCAGGGGCGAGTTGTCTCAACTTCTGTAGTCGGCCGATCTGGGCGAAGATCCACCAAATAGTATGAGCCGTTCCGAGGATTCTTGCTGACGACAAACGGTCCTTCCAACGGAGGTGATAGCTTGTGCATACCAGTACGATCTTGAATCAAAAGGAGCACCAGGTCGCCTTCTTGGAAAGCACGACCCTTGACCCGGCGACTATGGTAACGTCGCAAGTCCTGTTGGTAAATTGCCGATCATGATGCGGCCAAGTCACGTTCCTCCTCCAAGGCGTCCAGCGAGTCTTGTCGTGCCAACTCATTGTCTTCTTCCACATAGCCGGTGACTCATGGGGAATCATGTTTGATGTCACTTGGTAAAACCACTTCTGCTCCGTAGACCAGAAAGAAAGGAGTAAAACCCATGGAGCGGTTTGGAGTTATCCTGATACTCCATAGTACCGACGGCCGCTCGTGGACCCAACATCCTTAAGTGTGTTCCAAAGGTACCATGAGCCGAGGCTTAATCCCCCGCAATATTTCCTCATTCACCCTCTGTGCCTGTCCATTAGACTGGGGATGTGCAACCACGGAAATATCAAGCCGCATATGCTCTCGTGAACAAAACTCTTGCATTGCACCTTTGGATAGATTTGTACCATTTTTAGTGATGATACTATGAGGATATCCAAATCTGAAAATCAGCTTTTTCAAGAATTTGACGGCCGTTTCTGCGTCACAGCTGCTAACAGGTTCCGCCTCCACCCACTTGGTAAATTTGTCAACCGCCACCAATAGGTGAGTCTTTTTGGTGGAAGACATCTTGAAGGGGTCGACCATATCAAGCCCCCAGACTGCAAACGGCCAAGTGATTGGTATCATCCGCAATTCCTGAGCGGGCACATGCGTCTGGCGGCCAAACTTTTGGCAGCCGTCACATCGGCGAACGATCTCCTTTGTGTCTGCGTGAGCCGTCAGCCAATAAAATCCATGTCTGAAGGCCTTAGAAACCAAGGATCGGGACCCGGCATGATGAACACAGTCTCCCGCGTGAATCTCATTGAGGATCATACATCCTTCTTCAGAAGAGACGCATCATTGAAATACCCCCGAGGTGCTTCATTTGTGTAACTCGCCATTGTGTATGACCATGGATTTACACTGACGGACGATTTGGCGATCTAATAATTCGTCGGCTGGTAACTTGCCTCTCGTGAGATATGCCATGTAAGGACTTACCCAGTCTGGAGTGGCGCGGAGTGCCGCTACGAGTTGAGACTCGGGATCCGGGACCGCGCAATCCTCCTCTGAAGGCAGTTTCACCGAAGGGTTATGCAATATATCCAAAAAACATTGCGAGGGACTAGCTTACGTTGTGAACCAAGATGGGAAAGAGCATCCGCTGCTTCGTTAAGCCGCCGGTCGATGTTATCCACTTGATAACCATTGAAGTGACCCGCCACATCCGACACAGCTCGTCTATAAGCCGCCATCAAAGGGTTTCGTGAATCCCAGGTGCCAGAAACCTGCTCCGCCACTAGATCTGAATCGCCCAGACACCTCACTCGTTGAGATTCATCTCTTTGGCGAGTCGCAGACCATGGAGCAAAGCTTCGTATTCTGCTGCATTATTGGTACACGGGAACATGAGCCGAAGGACATAGCAAAACTTGTCACCTTGAGGCGAGGTTAACACCACACCAGCCCCGATCCTTCCAACTGTCTGGACCCATCGAAATAGATGATCCAATAAGTAAGGTCGGGTCTCTCCTCTGGGATTTGTAACTCAGTCCAGTCATTGATGAAGTCCATGAGCGCTTCAGATTTGATGGCCGTCTGAGGCGTATATCGCACATGATGGGATCCAAGCTCGATGGCCGACTTAGCAATTCGTCCAGTAGCCTCTCTATTCTGTATAATGCCGCCGAGGGGGGCGGAACTGACGACCGTGATCGGGTGTTACAGGAAGTAATGCTTCATCTTTCGACTCGCCATGAACACCCCGAAAACCAGTTTTTGCCAATGTGGGTAACGTTGCTTCGAGAGGGTGAGGACCTCACTAATGAACTACACCGATCGCTGGACCGGGTATTCCTTTCCTTCTTCCTTCCGTTCGACAACTATTGCGACGCTCACCGCTTTGGAGTTGGCTGCTATGTACAGGAGCATAGGTTCCTTGTCTGTCGGAGCCACCAACACTGGCGGGTTGGCTAATTTCCGATTCAGGTCTTCAAAAGCTTCATTGGCTTCGTCCGTCCAAGCAAAACGATCAGAATTATAAAGCGGCTCAGAGCCGCAATTCGACCCGCCATACGCTGGACCTGGTTAACATTGGCCGGCTTGCCGAGTGAGGTAATTGCCTCAATCTTATCCGGGTTGGCCTCAATGTCGCGCTCCGAAACCAAGAAACCCAACAACTTCTCGGCGGGGACACCAAAGATGCACTTGGTGGGGTTAAGCCGCATCTGGTAAACATGCAGGTTGTCAAAGGTTGCCTTGAGATCTCCTAGGAGCGACTCCTTTCTGTCAGACCTGACCATGATGTCATCCACATAAGCATGGATGTTACGGCCTATCTAGTTGTGCAAGCAGTTTTGGATGCAACGCTGATATCTTGCCCCCGTACTCTTGAGCCCAAACGGCATGGACATGTAACAGAAATCTCTGAAAGGGTTATGAATGATGTCTTCTCCTGATCCGCCACCGCCATCTTGATCTGATGGTATCCCGACTATGCGTCCAAGAAACACAGAATTTCACAACCCGCCGTCGAGTCAATAATTTGATCAATGCGGGGGAGGGCGAAGGGATTCTTCGGACAGGCTCTGTTGAGGTCAGTGTAGTCGATGCACATGCGGAAAGTGCCATTCTTCTTGAGCACAAGGACCGGGTTAGCCAGCCATTCAGGATGGAAAACCTCAATGATGAACCCGGCGGCAAGTAGCTGGGCTACTTCCTCTCCAATCACCTTACGACGCTCTTCATTAAATCTACGAAGGTATTGTCGAACTGGCTTAACTTTGGGGTCAGTGTTAAGATGGTGCTCAGCGAATTCTCTCGTTACACCCGACATGTAAGAAGGTTTCCATGCAAAGATGTCCCGATTCTCACAGATGAATTCGATGAGCGCGGTTTCCTATTTGGGATCGAGACCCGTCCCAATAGTGAACTGCTTGGTGGAGTTGCCAGGCGTAAAGTCGATAACCTTGGTGTCGTCCGTTGGTTTCAACTTGAGGGGCGGCTCAGAATCGATGGTTGGCCTCTTGAGCGGCGTCATGTCCGCCCGGTCATTAGATTGGTGAAAATTGAGCTCCTCCGCTGCGCAAGATGACTCGGCATAAGCCGCGTCTCCTTCCTCACATTCTTGGGCTATCTTCCTGTCGCCGCTAATGGTAATAGGTCCCTTAGGTCCGGGCATCTTGAGTTTGAGATAAACATAGCATGGGCGGGCCATGAATCTGGCATACGCCGGCCGTCCAAACAACGCATGATAAGGGCTCTTGATTTTGACTACTTCGAACAGGAGGGATTCTCTCGTGTAATTTGACTCTGTACCAAAAGGCACGTTAAGCTTAATCCGCCCGATTGGATATGCCGACTTACCGGGGACGATGTCGTGGAAGACCGTTGATGACAACATCAGGTCTTTTTCAAAGAGGTTCATCCGTCGGAGTGTCGAAATATAGGATGTTGATGCTGCTGCCTCCGTCCATGAGGACCTTGGAGAGGGTGTATCCCCCGACTTGGGGGGGCCATGACCAAAGCAAAGTCGCTAGGGTTGTTTACTCGGGGTAGATGGTCTTCCCTGCTTTAGGTTATGTGCTTCTCAGACGAGTGATGTACCGGGGGAGCGCCGACTCTGCTATGCTGAAGGTCCTATGCTTTACCTTCTGATCCCGCATATAGGTGTTGGTGGTGAACACGTGGTACTGCCCGCTGTTCAATTGTTTGGGGTTATTCTGGAACCCGCCTCGATCTTCCTGTCGCTGGGGGTCCCATGGCGGGGGGGGGGGGGGGTTGCTGGAACACTCCCGGCGGGTGGTACTGCTGGTTGTAAACTTCCTACTGGCCAGCCATGTGGTCCTTGGTTAGGAAAACCATCGAACGTGACCTGGCGTGACCCGGATGCGCCGGGTTGTTCCTGTCGCTGGCCCTGTTCGCCACCTTGACCTCTTCTGAGCGCCTCGGTCTAAAATTCCTGCATCACATAGCAATCCTCCCATGAGTGAGTCGTCGGTCCTTCCGCCGTGGCTTGCTGTGGACACGGGCCTTTAAGCATCTCGTGATAATTGCGTGGTTTCTTCCCGCTAAAGCCGCGCTTCTTTTGACGTGGGTTTCCGTTGCGAGTATTAGTATTAGCAACAAATTCCCCGGCCTTGAAACTGAGAATGGTCCTTGTGTAACTCGCCCTTCCTGACGGTGCTAACTTTGTCGTCGTCCTCCCCAGGATCCTTAGTGTCATCGGACTCGGCATACCTGGTGAGGGTATCCATTAACTCCCCCATGTCCTGTACCTTTCGCTAAAGTCGCCCTAGCTTTAGCACCTGAGGTTCGTAATGGCAGTTTTTCTCCAAGATCAACATCGCCTGAGCCGTCGAGATGCCTTCTGATGAGTGAGTAACTACCGCGACTCATCGGGTCCATGGTAGGCCAACTCATCCGGCCGCTGGACGCAGTGCTGTAGGTCGACGATGGTCATCGGGCGCTTGTAGGTCCCTCTGAAATTCTTGATGAAACGCTCCTTTAGCTCCGCCCAAGTGTTGATGGAGTTGGGTGGCAAGTTTTTCAACCACGCACGTGCCGTCCCTTCAAGCAGCATAGTGAAGTATTTAGCGCAAACCGCCTCATTCACGTCGAGCATATCCATGGCGAGTTCTTAGCTCTCGATCCATGACCCTGGCTCGAGATCCGACGAGTAATTGGAGACCTTTCGGGGCCCTTTGAAGTCTTTCGGCATGCGCTCGTCGCGCAAGATCGGTGCAAGGCACGATACCACGATGTGCTTGCCCCCGACGTCCAAGGGCGCGGGTGGTGACGGTATGTAAGACGGGTAAACCTGACCTGCCACGGCTGTTGGCTCTACTTGACACCCAGCGCGCGCTGCATCCACGATATCTTGGGCTCGCGTGTCCGGCAAGCCGAGCGGGTCGTGTTGAGGGAATCGCCACAGCCCACTGGTTACTGCTGGGAAGTCCTCATGGTGACTTCTGGTGTGACTCGCCTGAGGCGTGGAGTGCAGTCGATCAAGGCTATAAGAATATTGCGCGTGCTGGACCACGACCGTTTTCAGCATCTCGACGGTGTTTCTGGCTTCTATCTCGCCCTGGGAGTTCCCGTATATCGGAAGGGACTCCAGGTGTCGGGTTGCCGCCATCACTTTGTCTACGGGATTCGAGAAGTGACCTTGTGGCGTCTGGAACCGATTCGCATGGGCATCCATTGGCTGAGGCGGCGACGGATTGGGCGGTGGAACCGTTCCTCCCCGTGGGACAATTTGTAAAGTTCGGTCAGGACCCGCCCCAGGGGTGTGTGGAGTGTCGAAAAGGCGAGTTGGGTGTAAGTCGGCCAGGATGCGCCCGTGCTGCCTCCTTTGGTGAATGGCATCGGATGTGTGCTGCCGCCTCTCGAGTCACCATCCCTCGGTGTCCAACCGCTATGTCTCTGCCGCGATCGAAGCCTTCTGCGTCTCCGCCCAGGCGGCTTCTGCTTCCATGTCCCGCTGCACTTTGGCCATTGCCTCCCGCAGTTTGGCTAGCTCAGCGTTGACAGACTCCTGATTCTCGGTCGTAACTGCGGTTTCCATGAGGCTGGTGACCTCCACCGCTAGCTCTGCCATAGTTTGTGCTGGGGTGTACATGTTCCACCGGTATCATTGTTGCTAGTCGGATTTTGCTGAGGCTGTGCTGACCCCGCCATGTAGATGGCGATTTGCCGACGGGATCTCTCGAAGACTTTGGGATCCATCGCCAACGAGAGCACTCCGAGCCGTCCTTCCTGGCGAGGGTAGATTCAATCCGTCTCCCCCATGGATGACGCCATCAGAATTGACTGGGGTGATCTCCTGGACCGCCACTTCGTCGTGTGCGTCGTTTCCCTGCATAAAACCGACGAAGGCGTCATGACTCCTGTCTCGCCATGTCCTGGCCGGCTCGACGATGTCGGTGGAGGTGTCCGACTCAGGTACGGGTGTCCCAATCATGCCGATGAAGATGTTGATTTTGCCGAAGGGGACTCGGTAACCAGATTCGACCGAATCGGCTTCCGGCTCCCACAACGAATTGTCGATGTAGTACCTCCCGCGGCGGCTCTTCGTCATGATGTCAACCGCGTAGCTTTCTAACCCCGGTAGGGATCCCTTCGAGAACTCAACTCCACCGTGCGCAGGCCCCTCGGTGGGCGCCAACTGTCGTGGTTTTGTCACGGCAAATGTCCTCTTGAAAGGACTTAGAGATGGAGCCAACGCACCTTGGTGGCGACTCGGAGGGGGTGAGCGAAAGCAAGACTTAGATTTACCCAGGTTCAGCCCCTCGTGAGGAGGTAAAAGCCTACGTCCTGCTTTATGTGTATTAATGGTGGTTTCGATTAAAAGGAGGGCGTAACTCACCTGACCTAGATCTCGATTCTCTCTAACTCGCCTGATCTCTCCCTGGGACTCGCCTTTATATACAGGTCGAGGCCCTAGGTTTTTTTACAAAGTCCTGCCATGCTACTCTTCGTGGCTTTCCTTATCTCTAAGTCACCGTGTCCTCCACGGTAAAGAACTTTCTTTGTAATCTATCATCCACACGACCTCTTGAACCGCCATCCAACTTCTGGGCCACGAGATGCGCGGTAAATGGTAAGTCGCCCCTTTGGTGTCCCGACCAACTTAGGGCGGGTTACCCAGGGGTAATATCAGCAACAGTCGGTACTTGTTGTCGTGGTAATGCTTCCAACAATAGAAAGGGGTAGGATAAAGGAGCATGATCTATCGAGATGTAAAAAAGGGTGACACGATGATTTTAGCGATCTCGGGCCTCTCGCGGTGGAGATAACAGCCCTACGTCTTGTGCCCCGGAGTGGCTTTGCATATCTTTCATGAAAACAGAGTTACATGCTGTACTAGAGAGAGAGAGAATGGGGAGGACGGATCTCCAAGCTAAGTCCTGAAACTAGAGAGAGCCCATCCCCGAGCTATGTGGAGGGGGTGGCTTATATTGAGTGCGTCAGCCAACTGTCGTGGTAATGATTCCGACAATAGAAAGGGGTAGGATAAAGGAGCATGATCTACTGAGATGCAAATGGGTGACATGGTGATTTTAGCGAGTTCGGGCCACTCGCGGTGCAGATAACAACCCAATGTCTCGTGCTCCGGAGAGGCTTTTCATACCTGTCATGAACACGAAGTTACATGGTCCTGAAACTAGAGAGAGACCGAGAGAGAGAGGAGAACGGATCTCCAAGCAAAGTCCTGAAACTAGAGAGAGCCCAGCCCCGAGCTATGTGGAGGGTGGCTTATATAGAGTGCGCCACCCCCTCATCTCTTTTGTTCCAAGATGGGGGATTGATGCCATAATATCAGTCCACTACAGAACCTTCTCTGTGCTAAGACTGCCGTCCCGAATGATGCTCTTCGCATACCCGAGTGAGTCATATGGCCGAGTGGTTGATTGTCATCCGAGTGGATGGAATGTACTTATCCGAGTGGATACTATGTATGTATTTGTCTGAACCCACCTCATGTGTGGACCCCATGCTATTATGGTATTTCGACCCTTCTTGGGCCTATCTGTTTTGTCTATCCCCAACACTTGTCATCAAGAATGAGGGCCTTATTCACCAGATTGCAGAAGGTTCGGAAGTCACAGATAACAACCTTGTATAGCAGCAACTATTCAAGTCCTTCCATGAAGCGCTCCACCTTTGCGGCCTCAATGCTGACATCATTAGGTGCGTACTTCGATAAGAGGTCAAACTTCTGCTGGTATTCCTTGACTGGACCACTTCCTTGCTTGAGCGTGCGGAACTCCCGCTTCTTGATAGCCATCATTCCAGTGGGGATGTCGGCAGTATGGAATCCTTTCTTGAATTTAACCCAGGTGATAACACGCTCGCCCTGCTTGATGTTGAATCCATGCCACCAATCCCTGGCGGCGCCCCCAAGACAGTGAGAGGTATACATAACCTTCTCGCAGTCATCTGTGCAGTTAACCAGCACGAGGAGGTCCTCAATGGTGCAGATCCAGTCATCGGTATCAAGAGGCTCGGTTGTCTGAGTGAAAATCGGGGGTGAAGTCCTCATGAACTCCGACAAAGTGGATCGACTATTGTCGTTCCAGCCCTGCTGTAGCTTGTTCCCCAGGACCTGAGCCATCCGCTGGATAACGGCGTTATTGACTTAGCGTTCCTCTCGGAGAGCTTGAAGGAACTGAGCCATTGTTAAGTTCTCTGGAGGAGGCGGTGGCGGGGGAATGTCGTCATGTGGATGCTCCTTGTGAGCTCCAGCTTGAGTAGACCAACCCGCTCCTGGCTGCTGGCTAGAGTCGCTAGTGCTGGGGTGGTCAAAGGTACTGGCGCAGGTAGGAGTCACCATCCTGTTTGGAGCAGCCAAGTCAATATAGCAGAATAGACGAGTGAGTAGCATAAGAGAGAAATGTGCCTATATAAGAGGGTTGGAATGGTGCAAGTGTGTCAAACTAAAGGGATCGAAGGACGCAATGCAAATCCATTAAGTAAGATAGGTGATGTAGCCGTTTACATGCCACCTAAGGCAAAAGCACGGCTTGCATCAAGACACAAACCGAAAGCACACAACAAGAACTCATGGTTTCATCTGAACCATTACACGGACTTGACTTGGCATGGGGATTCCTAACTTTCCCTACCCTATGGTCCTTGGACATAAGTAGCGGAATGCTCGATATCAAGCTCACGCTCGTTTGGTTCTTCCTCCTCATCATCATCTATGCGGGTATCATCTCCTGTCGAGGGTCTGGGGGAACGATGAGGTCCATCCCAACAACGCTTCATCAGGGAGTGGTGAAGTGGTCTCTATACTCTTTGGCCCTCATGTGACGACTCCGAATGAGGGTGATATTAAGTGGTGGTATTCCGCCTCGGTATGCGATAGCAGGCTATCCTTCGTGTGCTCTGTCCTTATTGATCCTACTCGTGTTCATCTTTGCTTGAAAGAGTAGCTCGTGGAAATGATGGAGTTCCTGGCGAAGCTTCACTGACTCCTTGACCAGGTTGTGAGCCAGACTATCTGTAGAGAGGCTGAAGTAGGTCTCGAACCTGTTCGGTGTTCCCTCCTCCAGGGATGGCGTCAACGCCCAACTTCCGCCAACCTCGTCCTTAACAAAAGACAAGTGACTGCTAGCCAGTTTGTCAGCCATCTCGGGGAGAATGTCGAGAAGGTGGATGAGCGCCTTTCGCGCAGCAGTCTCAACCTCCAATACCAGACTCTCCATATGCGGCCCTTTAAAGAACAAACTAGTCCAAGAGGAATTTTCCTTCATGACCGCATCAATGTGGTACTCCTTCATGGTGGCATTGACCGAGTGCTTGCGGTAGAGTTAAACTAGTGATCGACACACTCGACACTTCTCCAGGATGCTTCCAGGAGTAGCGGAAAACCGAACTCCATTAGGGTCTTGGGTACGACGGCCATCTACAAGGTTTGGGATAGGTGTCAGTAAAAGGGGTTTCAATGTTATAGGAAAGTGGTTAGGGATGTATAAAATCCTAAGTGTAAAGTCTAGGTGTGTCATTCGTCCCGTTTGACATCCATGCTACCTAAGGCTTCCTACAGTTAGGATGGCTATGATACTAGCTCATTGGGGACCCCGACTTGTAGGTCGAGATCACCGAATGCACGTGTACAGTGATCCTAGAGATCAATGCTCATTGAACACACACATACTAAATGACAAGAGTCTTATATCCATAAATAACATCTAATACAGATAGGGCCATTATGGACAATTCATTACATAAATACGGCTTCAAAATCAACACATCATCACACTACTGAAATGCAAAATACGTTGAACCCATGCCATCTTCCTTAACCTACACGCATTCTGACTCGAAAGTGTCCTAGAACGCATGTCCGTCTTCGACGACGAACTCTTCTCCCTACTCAGGTTCTCCCATGCATGGCCAATTAAATAACTAGTGGCAAGCCAATGAGTACATTGAATGTACTCGCAAGCAACCCATGATGTGGACAAGGTAAAATGATGCATGATATAATTCTAGAATACACCTTTTGCGGAAAGCACGTTTTTACCTAAATACAATAACATAATTAAGTGCTTGTATGGTCATGCGTCATAAGGTAAATGGTAACCACATGAACAGGTTACAAATATCAACATTTTATACCAAGGGCTGAACACCTCATGGCCACCCTTTATGCCCAGTCACCTAACATTACTCAAGTAACCTCTTTCTCATATAACACCTTTATCACACACACACTTGGTTTATGGAAAAATGACCGGACGTAGTTTAAGCAGTATTACCCAACTGTCCTTGATCGTCCAAAGGGCTATTCGAGTAGTTTTACACTTTGCAGAGGTTGTGCGTCATACCCACGAGACTCGAGGAACTTCCGTGTCATCCACAACTCGCAGTATATAAGATACCTGAGGTAAGCACCCGAACAATGCCTTTCCCCCGATGACACTAAACAAAGAGTCCACTCGATTGGTACCCAGCACACATGATTTACGTCTTACGAGCCTCGATCTAGATCGTACCATCCATGAAGGGATGAACCTTGTTGGGGATATTATCCCGCCGTATGACTCGCCCTATGAGGCCGGGTCAAGATGATGGCGGCTCAATGTTCACACTCAAGATGGGCCATGACATATAATACAGGAGGTGCAAGGCGGTTTACCAAGGTGAGTCGGCGCGGCCGAGGACATGAAGATGGCGACTGAAGGGCCACAAGGATGAAGTTCGCCAGGAGTTTCCTGGCTAGCGGAGCAAGGCAAGTTAGAGACATATCGGGTCATGAATCATAAGGTGACCCAGACTCTTGTAAGCCTAGGGTATCAACCATTATATAAAGGCGCGTCCCTAAGGCCGATAGGTGTAAGTTACAATCAATCGAGAGCCTTATGAGGTGAATACTCACCCTTGTATTCGATTTCATCATGAATACACACAAAGCAGGACGTAGGATTTTGCCTCCATCGGAGGAGGCGAACCTGGGTAAACTCCTCTCTCGTTCCCGATCAACCCTTTTGAGTCGCCATATAATTGCGATGGCCTCATTACTAAGAATTTTCATTAGCACATCTGTCGTGACAAAACCGCGACAGCTGGCATCCACCATGGGGCGAGCGCACGGTGGAGTTGAGTTCTCAAAGGCAGCCCTGCCAGGGTTCGGGATCTAGACGGTTGCTCTCACGAACAAGAACAGGCGTGGAAAGTGCTAGATTGACAATTCAAGCTAGAGTCCCGAGGCCGGTTCTATCGAATTTGGTTATCGGGTCCCCTTCGGCAAGATTCACGTCTTCATCTGAAAATCGGCGAACATGTTCCCAAGCGAGACATCTGCATCTACATTGTCGAGCCGACTCTGCTCGCTCAACCCACCCAACATCAGACCGGGCAGCGTCGCGTCTTAGTTGGCTTCACGCAAGGGGTAAGCCTCCCGGATGAGCCGACGAGTGATGGGGACACCCCTGTCAACTCTGATGACGAGTCGTCCATGGGAAACACAGATTCAATTTGGCCCCTCTATAACGGAGGGCTTGACGGTTTCCCCAGGGCGGCAATCTGTGAAGGACATCAAGAGCCGCCTCGCCAGGTCACTATCTACATGGTAGGGTCGCGCTGGCTCAGGATCAGCCGGGTGTGGGAGCGCCCGATGGAGCGAGCGGTTCTGGAATGACGCTGGCCCAAGCCATGATGGATATGATGGGGGAGATGTCAAAACTCGTAACAATTGCCGTTACTACCGAAAATCAGGAGGAAAACAATGCAGAGCTGGTAAAACATCATGAGGAGATGGCCAAGGTACAGCGGGAGATCGACGTTGAAAACGCCCGGATGACAGATCAGCACGCTTGATTCAATGAGGAGACGGAATGTTTGAAGGTTGATGCATGGCAGCTTGAGCATCAGCGAGTCGCCTCCGATGCGGTGCACCAGAGGAGGCATCAGAGTCTCTTTCCGGCCAACATCAACCCGACACGTTTGTTTGTTAGCCCACGCATGCGTGATATGGAGCATAAACTGCCTCAACAGATAGATGTACAGGTTGAGCCGGCTCAGCCTCCACCGACCCAACAGGTGGTTCAGCCTCCACTGATCCAGCCACCGGTTCAGCGTTTACGAACGTCGGAGGGCCACTTCTCAAATCCCATAGACAACATGTTGGCTGCTACATGCAACCTGGAGTCTGTCCCCATTCATGGAAACTCCCCGATTGAGATGGAAGCTAGGAACGCCATCGACATGCTGAATACGGTTGTGGTTTAACAGGTGCAATTCTCTTACAACCGTGATCGATTGCACTCCACACCGCATGCCAGCCGCACCAAGAGTCACCATGAGATGTCTCCAGCGGTTTCCAGTAGCGGTCGCTGACGGCAGCCTCAAGCCAACCCGCCCGGACCACCAATGTTGAATGCCCACGCGCTTGTGAATGCGGCCCGTGCCACCGTCAGGCAAAAGCAGATGCGGTAGCGGCGCTGGCGGCTCAGGTGGTTTCGAATTATGCCTAGCCAGTGCTCGCGTATAGTGAATCGGGTGGTAAGACCATGGGAGTCCCATGTTTGTCTTCCACTCTTGGAAACAAGCGCATGCCTAAAGATTTCAAAGGTCCTCACAAGCTACCCAACTACACAGCCAATCTTGAGCGAGGCGCGTGGATTAAGAGTTTTGAGCTTGCTATGGACATGCTTGATGCTAGTTATGCAGTGTGTGCCAAATATCTCACAATGACGTTGGAAGGGCTGGCTCAAACATGGTTGAAAAACATACAGCCCAACTCCATCAACACTTGGGCGGAGTTGAAGGACCGATTTATTAAAAAAATCGAATAAATTGCAAACGCCCAAAGACGATTGTGGATCTGCAGCATTGCATTCAGTGTATCGACGAGTCGGCTCACCACTGCATACACCGGGTTGTGGAAATCATCCACTCATCGGATGGCATTACGGCGTCTCAAGCCATGATGATCTTGGAGAAGAATTGTCATTTTCAACCTATGGTCTTGAAGCTTGGTCGTTTGAAGCAAAAGGTGTGGGATATGGGCGAGTTGATGGACACTCTCACCAGGTACGCCGAGTCAGACGACACGAAGGATGTCGGCTCAGATGATGTCAAAGCCAGTGAAAGTAAGAAAGGGGATGAACTAAGGGCCATTCTCAAACCCATGGACGCAATGGTAACCAAGGAGGTGAAGGAAAGAGAAGGTATCAAGATGGCGGGTCAGATTTGGTTGCTAATACCAGCGTCGGGTCCAGAAATCAGCGCCATAATACTGGTCAATCTCGAGGCTTAAGTGGGAGAAAACCACGTAATTATGAGGAGGTGCTTAAGGGACCTTTTCCTATTCACAGTACATCAGACACCCCATCTACTCATTCTAGGGAAAACTGTTATGTGATGCAGGAATTTCATCTCCAAGCGTCTAGGGATAACGAACGGGGGAACAGTGGTGGACAACCGAGTCAGTTTGGTCCTGGTAGATCGCAGGGGGCTCATCCGGCGGGTTCCCTGGATCTAGCCCTCACGGACAGGGTGGATCAAACAATGGGAGTGGATAACACGCTGGCCAGGGTAACCAGCAGTATAAGAACCAGGGCGGTTTCAACAGCATGATAACCAGGGCGTTTCTTAAACAACATAATAATGAGTGCGGATTCAGAGCAACCCTAAGAAATTGAGTAGTGGTGAGTACCATATTTTCACCACCAACACCTGCAGACATGATAAGAAAGTCAAGCACAGGGCGAACAACATGGTTGAGCCGGCAGTTCCTAGGTATCTCAATTTGTTAGAACAGCCCATTACATGGAGTAGGGACGATCATCCGCCCTGGGTCGATAATCCCGGCGACTTAGCACTGGTGGTAGCGCCACAGGTTGGGGGATACACCCTCTCAAAGGTTCTCATGGACGGGGGGAGCAGCATTAATATCCTATACTATGACACCTGTCGACGGATGAATTTTTCTGAGGGCGACCAGATGCCTTCGACCACGGTCTTTCACGGCATAGTCCCAGGCAAGTCGGCATACTGATTGTTTTGCTGTATATCCCTTGCAACGGCGCCAGGAAGTAGTTGTGTCGACGGCACTAGGAATCATTCAGCAACGACTACTCCTTAAGAGACTTCCTAGGCAAGTATGCAAAGGATTCCCCCCGTGGCCTTGGAGCCTTGCGTTGGTGTTCCCTCGAAGCGGAAAGGGTGATGTAGCACAGCGACGGTAAGTATTTCCCTCAGTTTGAGAACCAAGGTATCAATCCGGTGGAAGAGTTTCTCAAGATCCTGCACAAACACAAAAGCTTGCACCCAATGCTATGAAGGGGTTGTCAATACCTTATAGATTGTTCGCCAAGTGAGAATCGAAAGCAACAAAGTAACAAATCAAAGTAAAAGCGGAGATGTAAACGATGGATGTGAATAGACCCCGGGGCCGTAGTGTTTACTAGTGGCTGCTCTCATAAAAGCAAGTAGACGTTGGGTGAACAAATTACTGTCGAGCAATTGACAGATCTGTCCAGAGTCGTGACGATATCTATGCAACGATTATTTCTATAGGCATCACGTCCGAAACAAGTAGACTGATACTTTCTGCATCTACTACTATTACTCCACACGTCGACCGCTATCTAGCATGCATCTAGTGTATTAAGTCCATAAGAACAAAGTAATTCCTTAAGCAAGATGACATGATGTAGAGGGATAATCTCAAACCAATGATAAAAACCCCATATTTTTACCATTGATGGCAACCGCTTGATGTGTGCCTTGCTGCCCCTACTATCACTTGGAAAGGTCACCACATGGCAGAACCCAAAACCAAGCACTTCTCCCATTGTAAGAATCATATATCTAGTTGGCCAAACAAAACCCAAGACTCGGAGAGACTTACAAGGATATCAAATCATGCATATAAGAAATCAGCAAAGACTCAAATATATATCATAGATAATCTGATGACAAGTCCACAATTCATCGGATCTCGACAAACACACCGCCAAAGAAGATTACATCGGATAGATCTCCATGAAGATCGTGGAGAACTTTGTATTGAAGATCCAAGAGAGAGAAGAAGCCATCTAGCTACTAACTACGGACCCGTAGGTCTGAAGTGAACTACTCACGAGTCATTGGAGGGGCGATGATGATGATGAAGAAGCCCTCCACCTCCAAAGTCCCCTCCGGCAGGATGCCGGGAAGGGTCTCCAGATGAGATCTCGCGGAAACGGAAGCTTGCGGCGATGAAAAAGTATTTTCGAGGCTCCCCTGATTTTTTGCGGAATATTTGGGAATATATAGGCGCAATACCTAGGTCAGGGGCGGCCAGGGAGGCCACAAGCCTGCCCACCGCTGCCTCCCCCTCGTGGCGGAGTGGGGGCTTGTGGGCTCCCTGGAGCCCACCTGGCTTGGCCCAAAAGCCCCCTGGACTTCTTCCGTTCGGGAAAAAATCATTTCAGGGTTTTTCTTCCGTTTGGACTCCGTTCCAAAATCAGATTTAAAAAGAGTCAAAAACACGGAAAAACAGGAACTGACCCATGGCACTAAATCAATAAGTTAGTCCCAAAATAGATATAAAAAGGTACATAAAACATACAAAGAAGGCAAGATAACAGCGTGAAACGGTGAAAAATTATAGATACGGTTGACACGTATCAAGCATCCCCAAGCTTAACTCTTGCTCGTCCTCGAGTAGGGAAGTGATAAGAATGAATTTTTGATGTTTTCATGCTACCTAGCATAGGTGTATTTTGCAATTCCTCTTATGTGACGTGAATATTCAGATCCATTAGATTCAAAACAATAATTTGCTATTGACGTGGAAACAATTGTAATTCAAGCAAACTAGCAAAGTAATCATGAACTTTGAAAATAAAAAGGCCAAAAGAAAGTTATCCCTACAAAAGCATATAGTCTGGCTATGCTCTATCATCATTGCACAACGAATTTAAATCATGCGCAACCCCGGTATTGGCCAAGTAATTGTTTCACACCTTCACTTTCTCAAACATTTGCAACTCTCACGCAATACATGAGCGTGAGCCATGGTTATAGCACTATAGATGGTGTGGAATGTGGTGGAGGTTGCAAGACAAAAAGGAGAAGATAGTCACATTAACTAGGCATATCAATGAGCTGTGGAGATGCTCATCAATACATATAAATGTGAATGAGTAGGGATTGCCATACAAATGATGCACTAGAGCTACAAGTATGTGATAGCTCTTAAAGTAAACTAGTGGGTGTGCACCAACTTGCTTGCTCACGAAGACCTAAGGCAATTTTGAGGAAGCCTATCATTGGAATATACAAGCCAAGTTATATAATGAAAATTTTCCACTAGATATATGGTAGTGACAAAACGAGAGACTCTCAATCATGAAGATCATGGTGCTTAAAATGCACAAGTGTAGAAAAAGTGGTAGTGTTGTCCCTTCTCTCTTTTTCTCTATTTTTTTTGGTGGGCTCTTTGGCCTCTTTTATTTCCTCACATGGGACAATGCTCCAATAATGATGATCATCACACTTTCAACTCAAAACTTAGAGCAACTATGACTCTATATGGAATGCCTTCGCTAGTGTACCGTGGCAATGATCTAGCATGGCATAGACATCAATGGAAACATCATGCTAGCTATCTTACGATCGTGCAAAGGCAATGTAGACGTGGTGGCACATATCATGGTAGTAGTTGCATGGCAATATATCTCGGAATGACTTTGAAAAAGCCATAGTATGTAGGTATGGTGGCTGTTTTGAGGAAGGCTAATGGTGTGTTTTGTGCGGCGGCGAAAGTTGCACGGCACTAAGAAGATAGTGATGGTGGAAGGTGAAAGTGCATCTAAATCATGGACTCAACATTAGTCATGAAGAACTCATATACTTGTTGCAAAAGTTTTATTAGTAATCGAAACAAAGCATTCAACGCATACTCCTAGGGGAAGAGTTGGTAGGTATAAACCATCGTGCGATCCCGACCGCCACGCAAATGATGACAATCAATAGACTAATCATGCTCAGACTTCATCACATAGCGGTTCACCATACGTGCATGCTACGGGAATCACTAACTTCAACACAAGTATTTCTAGATTCACAACACCTTACTAGCATGACTTCAAAATTACCATAACCACAACTCAAAACTAATTGAGATGAATCAAACTTCTCTAACGATTCAATGCACATGAAGGTGGAAGATTTCGTATCCCTTTGGATAACTACCCCTTTTGTGACTACTTTCAAAGCATAGATCAACTACCAAGCCACGCACCGCTACGCTCTAAAATATATAAGTGAAGCACATAGAGCAAAAGTATCTAGCTCAAAAGATACAAGTGAAGCACATGTGAGCTAACTTGTCTACCAAAAGATATAAGTGAAGCTCGACAAAGTCACGGTGAGTGCATGTCTCTCTCTCTCTAGGTGTGCAGCAAGGATGATTGTGACACAACAAAAATAAAATACTCTTACGATACAAGACGCTCCAAGCAAAAACACATAACATGTGGTGAATAAAAATATAGCGCCAAGTAACGATACCGATGGATTGAAGACGAGAGAGGGGATGCCTTCCCGGGGCATCCCCAAGCTTAGGCTTTTACGACATCCTTGAATCTCTTGGGGTGCCTTGGGCATCCCCAAGCTTGATCTCTTGCCACTCTTTATCTTTTTGTCCATAAGAACTTCACCCAAAACTTGAAAACTTCACAACACGAAACTTAAACAGAAACTCGTGATAACATTTGTACAAGAAAGCAAACCACCACTTCCTTAGGCACTGTTGCAAACTTAAATTATACTTGTGCTGATGTTGGGTTACTGTACTTTCATCTTCCATGGCTAATAACCCCCGATACTATCCATAGTTTCATCAAAATAAGCAACCAACACAACAAAAAAACAGAATTTGTTAACAGCAGACCAGTCTGTAGCAATCTGTATGTTTCGTATACCTATTGTACTTCAAAATTTCTGAAAACTTACGACAGTCTGAAGAATTTGCATAGCAATAAGCAGCAAAAAGAATAAACTCAAAAGCTTTTACAGAAGAACAATGAAAATCCTTTTCGTGAGAAGAAAGTTTCTGTCTTTCCCGGCATGACCAAACGGTCATCCTGAAGACTAATCATAACGGTTTTGCTTGTCACAAACGCAAAAATAAACACAAAAACACAATCATAACTGAATTATGAAAGTGTGGAAAACACAAAACAGAAAGAAAAATGATAGATTCGTTTGGTTGCCTCCCAACAAGCGCTTTTGTTTAACGCCCTTAGCTAGGACAAAGTGATGGAATCACGTATAGTCATCTTTGGTGCTCAAACCATAAGTAGCGTGATCATTTATCATCTTAAGATTTTCATCTTAATTAGATGACTCACCACTAGCTCTATGAACAAAAACAGGCTTGACGGTCTTTTTGAGAGTAAGATTTGGAGTACTTTGCACAGTGGCAAAAGCGGAACCCAAGTTGGTTATGACATCTTCTAATTTGCCAATTCTAGAAGAATCATTAACTATAAGTTCCTTCTGAGTAATTTGATTGTGGATCTTTCTATCCAAACCCTCAATAAGTTCAAATAGGGCAATTTTGTTTTCAATAGTGTCAAGCCTTTGCATCACGTGTTCTAATGTCAAGATAGTTCCATCAACCATGAGCAGGGGTGAGCCTACCAAATTAATGATAGCTCTATAGGAGTCAACAGTATGGCTCCCCAAAAAGTTCCTGCCTACAATGGTATCAAGGATATACCTATTCCAAGGAGAAATTCCAACATAGAAACTGCGAAGGAGGACGGTAGTGGATTGCTTACGAGCAGATCTACTTTGAGCATTGCAAATCGTGTACCAAGTGTCCTTCAAATTTTCTTCCTCATTCTGCCTGAAATTGAGAACTTCATTTTCAGGGGTGTCATTTAGAGTGTTGGCGCATTGATGGACTATCTCACACACAAACGAGAAGGAAGAGAGAGTGAAACGGGCAAAAGAAGACAGCAAAAAGGCAAAAAGAAAACGACAAAGGCGAAAGGAGAAAGGCGAATGAAAACGGCAAATGTGAAGTGGGCGAGAGGAAAACGAGAGGCAACTGGCAACAAAAGTAAATGCAAGAGAATAGTTTGTGAGACCTACTTTGATAGATCTTGATTTCTCATCCCCGGCAACGGCGCTAGAAATACTTCTGATTGTTTTGTTGTGTATCCCTTGCAACGGCGCCAGGAAGTAGTTGTGTCGACGGCACGAGGAATCCTTCAGCAACGGCTACGCCTTAAGGGATTTCCTAGGCAAGTATGGAAAGGATTCCCCCCGTAGCCTTGGAGCCTTGCGTTGGTGTTCCCTCAAAGCGGAAAGGGTGATGTAGCACAGCGACGGTAAGTATTTCTCTTAGTTAGAGAACCAAGGTATCAATCCGGCGGAAGAGTTTCTCAAGATCCTGCACAAACACAAAAGCTTGCACCCAACGCTATGAAGGGGTTGTAAATCCCTTATAGATTGTTTGACAAGTGAGAACTGAAAGGAACAGAGTAAAAAGCAAAGTAAAAGCGGAGATGTAAACGATGCATGTGAATAGACCCGGGGGACATAGTGTTTACTAGTGGCTTTTCTCATAAAAGCAAGTAGACGGTGGGTGAACAAATTACTGTCGAGCAATTGACAGAACTGTGCAGAGTCATGACGATATCTATGCAATGATTATTTCTATAGGCATCACGTCCGAAACAAGTAGACCGATACTTTGTGCATCTACTACTATTACTCCACACGTCGACTGCTATCCAGCATGCATCTAGTGTATTAAGTCCATAAGAATAGAGTAACGCCTTAAGCAAGATGACATGATGTAGAGGGATAATCTCAAACCAATGATAAAAACACCATCTTTTTACCCTTGATGGCAACCGCTTGATGTGTGCCTTCCTGCCCCTACTGTCACTGGAAAGGTCACCACATGGCAGAACCCAAAACCAAGCACTTCTCCGATTGCAAGAATCATAGATCTAGTTGGCCAAACAAAACCCAAGACTCGGAGAGACTTACAAGGATATCAAATCCTGCATATAAGAAATCAGCAAAGACTCAAATATATATCATAGATAATCTCATCACAAGTCCATAATTCATCGGATCTCGACAAACACACAGCAAAAGAAGATTACATCGGATAGATCTCCATGAAGATCATGGAGAACTTTGTATTGAAGATCCAAGAGAGAGAAGAAGCCATCTAGCTACTAACTACGGACCCGTAGTTCTGAAGTGAACTAGTCACGAGTCATTGGAGGGGCGATGATGATGATGAAGAAGCCCTCCACCTCCAAAGTCCCCTCCTACAGGGTGTCGGGAAGGGTCTCTAGATGAGATCTCGCAGAAACGGAAGCTTGCGGTGGCGGAAAAGTATTTTCAAGGCTCCCCTGATCTTTTGCGGAATATTTGGGAATATATGGGCGCAAGACCTAGGTCAGGGGGCGGCCAGGGAGGCCACAAGCCTTCCCACCACCATGTCCCCCTGGTGGCGGAGTGGGGGCTTGTGGGGTCCCTGGAGCACACCTGGCTTGGCCCAAAAGCCCCCTGGACTTCTTCCGTTCGGGAAAAAATCATTTCGGGGTTTTTCTTCCGTTTGGACTCCGGTCCAAAATCAGATCTGAAAAGAGTCAAAACACACAAAAATGGGAACTGGCACTTGGCACTGAATCAATAAGTTAGTCCCAAAAAATTATATAAAAAGGTACATAAAACGCACAAAGAAGGCAAGATAGCAGCGTGAAACCATCAAAAATTATAGATATGTTTGAGACGTATCACATACCCAGTCGGTCGGATCAAATTAAACGTTGCTTTTCGTGACGAATTCAATAATAGGAGTGAGGCTCTGGCGTTTGAGGTGGTCCAGATCAAGAGTCCTTACCATGCCTTGTTCAGACGGTCGGCTTACGCCCGCTTCATGACCCGACCTTGCTATGTGTACCTCAAGCTCAAGATGCCTGGTCTCAAAGGGACCATCACATTCAATGGGGATCGAAACATAGCACATGACTGTTGTTACGTCCATTTTGCATGATGCTTTCATGTTGATATTTATCGCTTTTTGGACTGTTATTATACTTTGTGGAACATTACTTATGTCTTTTCTCTCTTATTTTGCAAGGTTTATTTGAAGAGGGAGCATACCGGCAGCTGGAATTCTGGACTAGAAAAGGAGCAAGTCTGAGTCCTCTATTCTGCGCAACTCCAAACGCCGTGAAAATCAACGTAGATTTATTTTGGATTTTATAAAAAATACTGGGCGAAAGAAGTGTGAGAGAGGAGCAACCAGGGGCTCACAAGCCTGGTTGCCGCGGCCTACCCCCTGGCAGTGGCAAAAGGGCTTCTGGGCACCCTCTTCTGCTATATGAAGGGTTTCGTCTGGAAAATAATCAGGGTGGAGCTTTTTCGTGGATTCTCCACCGCCACGAGGCGGAACTTGAGCAGATCCAATCTAGAGCTTCGGCAGGACGATCCTGCCGGGGAAACTTCCCTCCCGAAGAGGGAAATCGTCACCATCGTCATCACCAACACTCCTCTTGGCGAAGGGGAGGCATCTCCATCAACATCTTCATCAGCACCATCTCCTCTCCAATCCCTAGTTCATCTCTTCTAACCAATCTCCATCTCGCGACTCCGATTGGTACTTGTAAGGTTGCTAGTAGTGTTGATTACTCTTTGTAGTTGATGCTAGTTGGATTACTTGGTGGAAGAGTTTATGTTCAGATCCTTGATGCTATTCATTACACCTCTGAGGATGATTATGATTATGCTTTGTGAGTAGTTACTTTTTTTCCAGAGGACATGGGATAAGTCATGCTAATAATAGTCATGTGAATTTGGTATTCGTTCGGTATTTTGATATGATGTATGTTGTTTTTCCTCTAGTGGTGTTATGTGAACGTCGACTACATAACACTTCCCCATATTTGGGCCTAGAGGAAGGCATTGGGGAGTAGTAAGTAGATGATGGGTTGCTGGAGTGACAGAAGCTTAAACCCCACTCTATGCGTTGCTTCGTAAGGGGCTGATTTGGATCCACTAGTTTAATGCTATGGTTAGACGTTGTCTTCATTCTTCTTTCGTAGTTGCGGATGCTTGCGAGAGGGGTTAATCATAAGTGAGATGCTTGTCCAGGTAAGGGCAGTACCCAAGCGCTGGTCCACCCACATATCAAATTATCAAAGTTACGAACGCGAGTCGTATGAACATGATGAAACTAGCATGACAGAAATTCCCGTGTGTCCTCGGGAGCGTTTTTCCTCTTATAAGACTTTGTTCACGCTTGTCGCTTGCTACAAAAAGGATTGGGCCACTTTCTGCACCATTGCTACTACTTGTTACTTGTTACTTTTTGCTTGCTACGTTTCACCTCACTACACCATCACTTGTTACCGCTACTTTCAGTGCTTGCAGTTATTACCTTGGTGAAAACCGTTTATCAAAGCCTTCTTCTCCTCGTTGGGTTCGACACTCTTACTTATCGAAAGGACTACGATTGATCCCCTATGCTTGTGGGTCATCAATACTCTTATCTGGCACCGTTGCCGGGGAGGGAAGCACCTTTGGTAAGTGGAATTTGGTAAGGAAACATTTATAAACTGTGCTGAAATTTATTGTCACTTGTCACTATGGAGACTCTTCCTTTGAGGAGTTTGTTAGGGGTATCTTCACCACGAACGGAAGCACGAGGATTTGCTCCTCAACCTGAGGTACCTACTAAAAATATCTTTTATGAAATTCCTTCGGGTATGCTTGAGAAACTGCCGGCTAATCCTTTTACACGAGATGGATCTTCACATCCAGACTTGCATCTAATTTATGTAGATGAAGTTTGTGGTTTATTTAAGCATGCAGGTTTGCCTGAGGATGAGGTAAAGAAGAAAGTATTTCCTTTATCTTTGAAGGATAAGGCGTTGACATGGTATATGCTATGTGATGATACTGGATCATGGGACTACAATCGGTTGAAATTGGAATTTCATCAAAAGTTTTATCCTATGCATTTAGTACATCGTGATCGGAATTATATTTATAACTTTTGGCCTCGTGATAGGGAAAGCATAGCTCAAGCTTGGGGGAGGCTTAAGTCAATGCTATATTCATGCCCCAATCATGAGCTCTTGAGAGAAATTGTCACTCTAAACTTTAATTCTCGGCTTTCCCATGAAGAAAGTACCATGCTTGACACTTCTTGTACCGGTTCTTTTACGAAGAAGGATATTGACCACAAGTGGAATTTATTGGAAAGAATCAAACATACCACTGAATATTGGGAGCTGGAAGAAGGTAAGGAGTCAGGTATGAATTTCTAGTTTGATTGCATAAATCTTTTGTTGAAACAAACACTTCTAGAGATTTTAGCGCTAAGTATGGACTTGACTCTGAGATAGTAGCTTCTCTATGTGAATATTTTGCTGCTCATGTTGATCTTCCCAAAGAAAAGTGGTTTAAGTATCATCCTCCTGTAGAAATCAACATACTTAACCCCAATCTAGTTGAGGAGCAAGTAATTGCCTTTAGTGATCCTATTGTTCCTTGTGCCTACACTAAGAAACCACCATACCCTGCTAGGAAAAAGGATTATTCTAAAGCTCCAACTGTGATACGTGGGGGTTACATTAGACCACTTGCACCCCCCGAGGAAATTAGATCTCTTAACCGAAGTCATAGATGGGCATGTTATCAAATTCTGTGAGGACTCCGCTAGAATAGCTAAACCTCATGCAAAAGACAAATATGGACCTGTAGTTGGCCTGCCCATTTTTTCTGTCAAGATAGGAGATCAGTGTTACCATGGTTTATGTGATATGGGTGCTAGTGTTAGTGCAATACCCCGTTCCCTATATGATGAAATCAAAGATGAGATTGCACTTGCTGAGTTAGAACCCATTGATGTCACTATTACGCTAGCTAATAGAGACAATATCTTCCCTATGGGAATTGTGAGAGACGTAGAAGTCCTATGTGGTAAGACGAAGTGTCCTACTGATTTCCTCGTCCTTCCTACTGCACAAGATAGCTTTTGTCCCATCATGTTTGGTAGAACATTTCTCAACACTGTCAATGCTCACAATGATTGCATTAAACAGACTGTCATTGTTAATTTCGAGGGTGTGTCTCATGAATTTAACTTCTCCAAGTTTGGAAGACAACCCCATGAAAAAGAGTCGTCTGGTAGGGATGAAATCATTGCTCTTGCCTCTATTGTCGTACCTCCTACGGATCCTTTAGAGAAATATCTTCTTGAGCATGATAATGATATGCATATGGAGGAAAGAGATGAGATAGATAAAATTGTCTTAGAACAATATCCTATTCTCAAGAATAATCTGCCTGTTGAACTACTTGGGGATCCTCCCCCACCAACGGGTGATCCTGTGTTCGAGCTAAAATAGTTACCAGATACTCTTAAGTATGCCTATCTTGATGAGAAGGAGATATATCCTGTTATTATTAGTGCTCACCTCCCGAGTCACGAAGAGAAGAAGTTATTAAAAACTCTCAGGAAGCAGCGTGATGCTATTGGATATACTCTTGATGATCTTAATGGTATTAGTCCCACTCTATGTCAGCACAAGATTAAATCCAATCCTGATTCTAAACCAGTTGCTGATCATCAACGAAGATTAAATCCGAGGATGAAAGAGGTCGTGAGAAAAGAAATATTAAAGCTTCTAGAAGCAGGAATCATTTATCATGTTGCTCATAGTGATTGGGTAAGTCCAGTACATTGCGTACCTAAGAAGGGAGGTACCACCGTCGTTCCTAATGATAAAGATGAATTAATCCCACACAGGATTATTACTGGCTATAGAATGGTGATAGACTTCCGGAAACTGAACAAGGCAACCAGGAAGGACCATTATCCTTTGCCGTTTATCGACCAAATGCTAGAAAGGCTATCTAAACACACACACTTCTGCTTTCTAGACGGTTATTCAGGTTTCTCTCAAATACCTGTTGCACAATATGATCAAGAGAAAACCACCTTCACATGCCCCTTCGGTACCTTCGCTTATAGACGCATGCCTTTTGGCTTGTGCAATGCACCTGCCACCTTTTAAAGATGTATGATGGCTATATTCTCTGACTTCTGTGAAAAGATTGTTGAGGTCTTCATGGATGATTTCTCCGTCTACGGTTCTTCCTTTGACGATTGCCTCAGCAACCTTGATCGAGTCTTACAGAGATGCAAAGATACCAACCTCGTCTTGAACTGGGAGAAGTGCCACTTCATGGTTAATGAAGGCATCGTCTTAGGACACAAAATCTCTGAGAGAGGCATTGAAGTTGATAAGGCTAACGTTGATGCAATTGAGAAAATGCCTTGCCCCACAGATATCAGAGGTATACGAAGTTTCCAAGGTCATCCTGGTTTCTATAGAAGGTTCGTTAAAGAATTCTCTAAGATTTTTAGGCCTCTTACCAACCTCTTGCAGAAGGATGTTCCTTTTCTTGTTGATGAGGATTGTGAGGAAGCTTTCGAAATACTTAAGAAGGCCTTGATAACCACACCTATTGTCCAACCACCTGATTGGAACCTGCCCTTTGAAATCATGTGCGATGCTAGTCATTATGCCGCTGGTGTTGTTCTAGGACAAAGAGTTGACAAGAAGTTGAATGTCATTCACGACGCTAGTAAAACTCTAGACAGTGCCCAAAGAAACTATGCTACTACGGAGAGGGAGTTTTTAGCAGTCGTGTTTGCATGTGAAAAGTTCAGATCTTATATAGTTGACTCCAAAGTCACTATTCACTCTGATCATGCTGCTATTAAGTACCTTATGGAGAAGAAGGACGCTAAGCCTAAGCTAATCAGATGGGTTCTCCTGCTACAGGAATTTGATTTGCACGTTGTTGACCAAAAGGGTTCTGATAACCCTGTAGCAGATAACTTGTCTAGGCTAGAGAATGTCCTTGATGACCCACTACCTATTGATGGCAGCTTTCCTGATGAGCAATTCAATGTCATCCGCACTTCACATAGTGCATCGTGGTATGCTGATTACGCACACTATATCGTAGCCAAATACATACCACCCAGTTTCACCTACCAGCAAAAGAAGAAATTTTTCTTTGATTTGAGACACTACTTTTGGGATGATCCTCACCTTTATAAGGAACGAGTAGATGGTGTTATTAGACGTTGTGTGCCTGAACATGAACAGGGACAGATCCTGCAGAAGTGTCATTCCGAGGCCTACGGAGGACACCATGCTGGAGACAGAACTGCTCATAAGGTATTGCAATCAGGTTTCTATTGGCCCACTCTCTTCAAGGATGCCCGTAAGTTTGTCTTGTCTTGTGACGAATGTCAAAGATTAGGGAACATTAGCAAATGTCAGGAAATGCCTATGAACTATTCACTGGTCACTGAACCATTTGATGTCTAGGGCTTTAATTGTATGGGACCCTTCCCGAGTTCCAATGGGTATACTCATATCTTAGTTGCTGTGGATTACGTCACTAAGTGGGTAGAAGCTATCCCCACTAAAAATGTTGATCACCACACCTCTATTAAGATGCTTAAAGAAGTCATTTTCCCAAGATTTGGAGTCCCTAGATATCTGATGAATGACGGCGGTTCACACTTCATCCATGGTGTTTTCCGCAAGATGCTCGCTAAGTATAATGTCAACCATAGAGTTGCATCTCCTTATCATACTCAGTCTAGTTGTCAAGTGGAGTTCAGTAATAGAGAGATCAAATTGATCTTACAAAAGACCGTCAATAGATCTCGAAAGAATTAGTCTAGCAAACTTGACGATGCACTATGGGCTTATAGGACTGCTTATAAGAATCCCATGGGCATGTCGCCGTATAAAATGGTTAACGGTAAGGCTTGTCATTTACCTCTTGAGCTTGAACACAAATCTTATTGGGCAATCAAAGAGCTCATTTACGGTAAAACTTTGATTTCAAACCTGCCGGTGAGAAGCGGTTCTTTGATATCAGCTCATTAGATGAATGGAGGGCCCAGGCATATGAGAATGCCAAGTTGTTCAAGGAAAAGTTTAAGAGGTGGCACGATAGAAGAATACAAAAACGAGAGTTCAATGTAGGTGATTATGTCCTGCTATACAATTATTGTTTAAGATTCTTCGCAGGCAGGCTTCTCTCTAAATGGGAAGGCCCCTACATTGTCGAGGAAGTATATCGTTCTGGTGCCATCAAAATCAATAACATGGAAGGTAATTTTCCTAGAGTGGTAAATGGGCAAAGAATCAAGCATTACATCTCTGGTACTCCCATAAATCTTGAGACAAATATCATCAATATCAGAACTCCAGAGGAGTACATAAGGGACGTTTATGAGCCTGTTTCAGACCCTGAAAACCAACACGTATCTGTTTCGGTAAGTAATAGCACTCCGAAACTTTTCCAATAGGAAATTTTCTCCGTTTTGGAATTTATGGAAAATTAGAAAAATAAAAATAAGTTCGGAGAGCGCACGAGGTGGCCACAAGCTTGGTTGCTGCGGCCTCCCCCCTGGCCGCGGCAACTGGGCTTGTGGGCACCTCGCGTGCCTCGCGGCCTCCGTTTTCTTGCGGAGCACTCCTTCTGGTCCGGAAAAAATCATTATATATACGCCCGAGGGTTTTGATTTCCGTATCACGCAGTTTTCCTCTGTTTTCGTTTTGAGTCTGTTGTCTGCCCCAGATTTAGAGCAAAATGTCTTAGGAATCTGTTCGAGAGAATAATCTCCCTCAAGATCATGAAGAAATAGATGCTAATCTGAAAAGATTAGAAGTCACGGAAGCCAGGGACAAAGCTAAGGAGAAAACCCAAGCTAGGGAAGAAGTTCAACCTACATATGTTCAACATTGAAGACGTTGAAGGAGTAGATTTTCCCCAACCCTTCCTCGACGTGTTGTCTCCATCCTTGATTGAACTCTTGAGGTTTTGTGAATCAACTCGTGCTCGCAATATTTCCCTTTCTCATGAAGTTGTTTTGCTGGAAAACCATGTCGCAGATCTCGAAGGTATAAATCAAAGATTGATAGCTCTCTTGGAATCAAAGGCAAAGACTACTTCAACACCACCACCACCATCACCACCAAAGGAAGACAACTAAGCATTGGTATGGGCAATCCCCTTGTCTTTTGCCAAGCTTGGGGGAGTTGCCCTGGTATCGTATCACCTTTATATCTTTCGCTTTTACCTTGCTTTTAGTTCTTTCCTTTTCAGTTTTATTTCTTCTCTTAGTGGAATAAGTCTTTAGTGTTTTAGTTTGAGTCTTTTGTTTTGTGTCTCCCCTGATGTATTTGAGCCTGAGAGCTATATAATAAAGAGTATCTTAGTCAAGGGCTTTGTTTTGTGCCGTGATCAAAAGTATGAAAAGAACGATAGCATGAGAGATCATGAGATTATCTTATTGAAAGTGATAGATTCACATATAACAAGTATGATGATTGAAACTTGTTGAGAATAGACCAACATAGACCTTAGTCATTGTTGCAATTAATAAGAAGTAATAAGGAAAGAGAGGTTCACATATAAATATATCATCTTAGACACTTTCTATAATTGTGAGCACTCACCAACTATTACATGCCTAGAAGTAGATGTTGGACAAGGAAGACAACATAATGAATTGTGTTTGCTTGGTTCCAAACAATGTTATATGATTAGAGATCCCTTAGAATGTGACGATTGCTTCCACCTCATATTAGCCAAAACTCCCGCACCAAGTAGAGATACTACTTGTGCATCCATAAACCTTCAACCCATTTTTGCCATGAGTGTCCACCATACCGACCTATGGATTGAAGAAGATCCCTCAAGTAAGTTGTCATCGGTGGAAGCAATAAAAATTTCTCTCTAATATGTATGATATATTAGTGTGTGGAAAATAATCTTTGTACGAACTTGTGGTGAGGAAGACATAAAAGCGCAGACTGCATAATAAAGTTCTTTATCACAGGAGGCAATATAAAGTGACGTTCCTCCGCACTAAGAGGACACGCATCCAAACCTCCAAAGCTCTTGACAACCTCTGCTTACCTCTAGGAAGGGCCTATCTTGAACCTTTACTTTTTGCCCTTGTAAGAGTCATGGTGATTTTCACCAATTCCTTATTTAGCCTTTTTCTTGGCGAACGTCATATGCTTGGGAAAGATCTATATTCATATATCAACTTGGAGTTGAGTACTTATGCTTTATTATTGTTGACTTTACCCTTGAGGTAAATGGTTGGGAGGAAAACTATAAGCCCCTCTCTTTCTCTGTGTCCAACTGAAACTTTGATACCATGAGTACCACGTGAGTTGTAACAATTGTGGAAAAGAAAAGAGATGATTGAGTATGTGGATTTGCTTTACAAGCTATTATTTGACTCTTTCTGATGTTATGATAAATTGCAATTGCTTCAATGACTATGGACTGTTGTCGGCTACTTCTCGGTAACGTTTTTCTCTCATACTTTCCTTTGTGAAGAAATTGTTACTTTCCCATAAGAATCTCTATGATGCATTGCTGTTCTATGTGTGATCATGATGCCCTCATGTCCGTAATTTGTTCTATCGACACCTTCATCCCTAAACATGTGGACATGTTTTGGGTCTTGGTTTTCGCTTGAGGACAAGCGAGGTCTAAGCTTGGGGGAATTGATACGTCCATTTTGCATCATGATTTCATGTTGATATTTATTGCTTTTTGGACTGTTATTATACTTTGTGGAACCTTACTTATGCCTTTTCTCTCTTATTTTGCAAGGTTTATTTGAAGAGGGAGAATACTGGTAGCTGGAATTCTGGACTGGAAAAGGAGCTAGTCCGAGTCCTCTATTCTGCGCAACTCTGAATGCCCTGAAAATCAACATGGATTTTTTTGGATTTTATAAAAAATACTTAGCGAAAGAAGTGTCAGAGGGGAGCAACCAGGGGCCCACAAGCCTGGTTGCCGCGGCCTACCCCCAGTCTGCGGCAACAAGGCTTGTGGGCACCCTGGCGGCCCACTGGCCCCCCTCTTTTGCTATATGAAGTGTTTCGTCTGGAAAAAAAATCAGGGTGGAGCTTTTTCGTGGATTCTCCGCCGCCACGAGGCGGAACTTGAGCAGATCCAATCTAGAGCTCCGGCAGGACGATCCTGCCGGGGAAACTTCCCTCTCGGAGGGGGAAATCATCGCCATCGTCATCACCAACACTCCTCTCATCGGAGGGGACGCATCTCCATCAACATCTTCATCAGCACCATCTCCTCTCCAATCCCTAGTTCATCTCTTGTAACTAGTCTCCGTCTTGCGACTTCGATTGGTACTTCTAAGGTTGCTAATAGTGTTGATTACTCTTTAGAGTTGATGCTAGTTGTATTACTTGGTGGAAGAGTTTATGTTCAAATCCTTTATTCTATTCATTACACCTGTTATCATGATTATGATTATGCTTTGTGAGTACTTACTTTTGTTCCTGAGGACATGGGATAACTGATGCTAATAATAGTCATGTGAATTTGGTATTCGTTCGGTATTTTGATATGTTGTATGTTGTTTTTCCTCTAGTGGTGTTATGTGAACGTCGACTACATCACACTTCACCATATTTGAGCCTAGAGGAAGGCATTGGGGAGTAGTAAGTAGATGATGGGTTGCTGGAGTGATAGAAGCTTAAACCCCAGTTTATGTGTTGCTTCGTAAGGGGCTGATTTGGATCCACTAGTTTAATGCTATGGTTAGACGTTATCTTAATTCTTCTTTCGTAGTTGCGGATGCTTGTGGGAGGGGTTAATCATAAGTGGGATGCTTGTCCAAGTAAGGGCAGTACCGAAGCGCCGGTCCACCCACATATCAAATTATCAAAGTAACGAACGTGAATCACATGAACATGACGAAACTAGCATGACAGAAATTCCCGTGTGTCCTCGGGAGCGTTTTTCCTCTTATAAGACTTTGTTCAGGCTTGTCCCTTGCTACAAAAGGGATTGGGCCACTTGCTCCACCGTTGCTACTATTTGTTACTTGTTACTTTTCGCTTGCTACGTTTCACCTCACTACACCATCACTTGTTACCCATACTTTCTGTGCTTGTAGTTATTACCTTGCTGAAAACCGTTTATCAGAGCCTTCTCCTCCTCGTTTGGTTCGACACTCTTACTTATCGAAAGGACTACGATTGATCCCCTATACTTGTGGGTCATCAAGTGCGAGGAAGGAGACGATGCATATGCTAAGTCAGTGTGTGTGGCTGAATAGTTGAAGTTTCATAAGGCTAATGTGGACCCGACCGACATGAGTCCGCTCAAAAAACCCACTGTCGATGCTGAGCCGCCCCTCAAGTTCAAGCCAACGAATGATACCCAGCGAGTCAACTTCACCCCGGGTGATTCTTCTAATCAGTTCACTATTAGGACAGGCCTAGATCCTAAATAGGAAAGCTAACTCATCAAATTCATCCGTGAGAATCGGGACATCTTGGCATGGAAACCTTCTGATATGCGACGAGTAACGAGAAAATTCGTAGAGCACCACCTTAATGTGGATCCGAAAGATGAAACCAGTTTGTCAATACCTCCGTCGTTTTAACGAGGAGAGACGCAAGGCAATTCTGGAAGAAGTCGCCAGGCTCTTGGCCGCAGGGTTCATCATCGAAGTTTTCACCCATAATGGTTGCCTAACCCGGTCTTAGTTCTCAAGAAGAACGACACTTTTCGCATGTGTATTGATTACACCGATCTCATAAAAGCTTGTCTATAGGATATTTTCGCTCTCCCCGTATCGATCAAATCATTGACTCTATGGCGGGTTGCGAGCATTTGTGCTTTCTAGATGTGTACTCCGGTTACCACTACATAAAGATGGCCAAGGAGGATCAGGAAAAGACAGCTTTCATAACCCCTTGCGGGCGCTTTATGCTATGTTTTTATGCCCTTTGCACTTAAGAGCGGGGGGGACTTATCAATGATGTATTCATAACTGTTTACACAGTCAGATTGGGTGCAATGTTCACGCCTATGTTGATGACATCATGGTGAAACCACAGAAGAAGGAAACGCTCTTGGAAGATCTCAAGGAAACGTTTGATAATCTTCGTGTGTACGAAATGAAGCTTAAACTGACCAAGTGTGTTTTTGGTGTTCTTGCGGGCAAGTTATTAGGTTTCCTGGTGTCTGAGCGAAGCATCGAGGCTAACTCGGACAAGAAAAAGGCGTTAACTTCGATTGGTAAGCCGACCAATATCAACCAGGTCCAACGCATGGCAGGTCGCATCATGGCATTGAGCCGTCTGACAAGTCGTCTTGGTGAGAAGGCCATCCCCCTCTACTAGTTCCTCAAGAAGATAGATAACTTCATCTGGACAAATGCAGCTAATGAGGCCTTTGCAGCCCTCAAGAAACAACTTGCTGAGCTGACCATGTTACTCGCCCTGACTGACAAGGAGCTCATGCTCCTCTCTATTGCCGCTAATGCAAAGGTGGTGAGTGTGGCGGTGGTCGCTGAACGCAAGGAAGAAGGCAAGGAGTATCCAGTTCAGTGGCCAGTGTATTTTGTGAGCGAGCTGTTAACCTTGTCTAAACAACAATACCCACATTGGCAGAAGCTTGTCTTTGGGATTTTTATGGCGAGCTAGAAGATGAAACATTACTATTAAGAGCACCCAATCACTGTGGTCAGTTCAATGCCAATTGGGGACATTAGACAGAACCGTGAGGCCACTGGACGAATTGCTAAGTGGGCAATTGAGCTTGGCCCCCATCAAGTGAAGTATATGCCCTGCACAACCATCAAGTTTCTAGCTTTGGTGGATTTCATCAACGATTGGACCGAGTTGCAGAATCTAGAAGATTGGCCGGATAACACGTACTGACTATCCACTTTGACGGTTCCAAGCAATTGGAAGGCTGGGGACCTGTCGTAGTGTTATCCTCTATGTGAGGTGGCAAGTTTTCCTATGTTTTATGAGTCATGTTTCCTTGAAGTAACAACGTAGCTGAGTACGAGTCCCTTTTACACGGGCTCAGAATAGCTAAGGAGATGAACCTTAGCCGAGTCATATGCTTGGGGACTCAAATTTTGTAGCTCAACAAGTCTCTGGAATTTGGGACTCCAAAGATCCACTAATGGTGTCTTATAGGCGTGCAGTAACCGAGGTGACGGGTCATTTTCACGGCTACCAGGTTGACCACATTGATCGTCGACATAATGAGGCAGCTGACGCTTTATCACTACTCGGATCTCAACGCAAGCCTGTTCCGCCAATGTGTTCTTAGATGTCTTCCACAACCCTTCTCTAAAGTTTCCTTCTGAAGAGGACATAGCAATTCCTGACCCGGAGTCACGGCTAGTGGCGGCTCTCCGAGCGATTCCTGATTGTACGACTCCTTATATGGCTTACTTAGCGCGAGGCAAGCTGCCGCTTGACGAGATCACCGCCCGACAGATAATACGACGGTACAAGTCTAGGACCATCCATAGGGGCGAGTTACACGAATGAAGGACTTGTGGGTTCTTCCAACGATGCGTTTCCCCCGAGGAAGGACGAGAAATTTTCAATGAAATTCACCCGAGGAAGGCGATTGTGGGCATCATGCCGGGTCATGATCTTTGGTGTCACAAGATTTTCTACATGGGTTCTATTGGTTGACGGCTCATGTAGACGTGGAGGATATAGTGCGCAAATATGATGTATATCAGAAATTGGGTCGTCAAGTTCACGTGCCGGCTTAGGAATTGTGAATGATCCTAATCACATGGCCTTTTGTGGTCTGGGGGCTTGATATGGTCGGCCTGTTCAAGATGTCTTACAACAAAAAGACTCATCTATTAGTGGCGGTTGACAAGTTTACCAAGTAGGTTGAGACGGAGTCGGTCAGCAATTGCGAAGCATAGACATCAGTCAAGTTCCTCAAAAAGTTGATCTTTTGTTTTGGTCATCCTCACAGTATTATTACTGATAATGGTACCAATCCATGCAACCGCTCCATGAAGCAGTTTTGCCAGCGGGAGCTTATCCGGCTTGATGTATCTGCGGTAGCACATCCACACTCCAATGGTCATGCTCAGAGAGCTAATCAAGAGATTTTTCATGGGATCAAGCCCGGACTTATGGTTCCTATACAGCACACTCTAGGTTGTTGGGTTCAAGAGGTCCCCGCGGTTCTTTGGAGTGTCAGGACTACTCCAAACAGATCCACTGGTTACTCGCCCTATTTCACTACTAGGAAAAACCTTATAGGCAGGGCCTCACTAGTAGCGCTCGAAAAACGAAAACGATGCTGCTAATTAGAAATAGCGCTGATCCAGTGAAGCGCTACTACTAACACCTTAGCAGTAGCGCTGCTTATTAAAAACACGCTACTACTATGTGTGACCAGACGATGCCATCGACGGTAGCTGTAGTATCAGTGTTGCCCAAAATCCAGCGCTACTACTAAGTGTTTAGCGGTGGCGCTTTGTTTTGCGGCACCGCTGCTGCTAGTGGGCATGTGACAAGCGTTGCTACTAGCAGAGCAGCAGCGCTTTCTGGTATGTAGCGCTCCTGCTCGTTGCGGCTGGTGCCAACTTTTTACCCCCCCCCCCCAAGTGGACCGCCTTTTTTAGTTTTGTAGAAAATAAAAAAAATGATAAAATCTTCAAAATATAAAACCTTTGAGATGTAGTTAGGTTTTAGTGCCTAGTTGGTACACAAATTTTGAAATATGAATTTTGACCATTTTTGCAAAAACAGGAAAAAAAATGTAAAACCGCCATAACTTTTGCATATGACGTTGAAAAAAAAGTTATGTTAAAAAGAATTAACTTTAAAAATTAGTTTTATTACTTATTTTATTTTTAATAAAAATTCAATATTATTATTACTTAGTTTTTTTATTTTTATAATTATTTGGATTTCAAACAATTAAATCATGTGACATCCACACCTAAGGGTTAATAGGATTGATAGCTTACTATTTTCAGGAAAACAACAAGTGCACACTTGGAAACTAGGGGCGACAGAACCAGGAAGTTAAGCGTGCTCGGGTTGAAGTAGTGAGAGGATGGCTGACCGACCGGGAAGTTAGACGATTTGATTGAGTACGGTGGAGCAGTGAGGATGGATGATTATAGATTAAATTGTCAAAAAAGTCAAAGATTTGAAAATTAGACTAAAACATCAAAACAAATTCAAAATTTTGAACAAACGTTGATAGTTATCAGTAGTGCTGAGGAGGGAAGCGCTATCGCTAACACTACTTACCAGTAGCGCAGCCCATACCAACGCTACTATTAGGGTTTAGCTATAGCGGCCCAGCGGTACTACTACGCATATTTCCAGTGCTACTACTAGTGTTATCCCTAGTAGAGTTTCCTCGTTTATTGAGCCAATGCGGTTTTATGAAGTGATATACGACACAATTCTCCTCGAATCGTCACTTATATGGAAGGAGACAACAAGCAGGCACGTCCGGATTCAATGGATGCCTTGGAGGAAGAGTATGATTTGGCTGCAGCACGGTCAACTATATATCAACAAGACTTACGTCGCGATCACAGCCGTAGGGTTAAGAGCTGACTTTTCCAGGAGGGTGTCTTAGTGCTTCGATTGATTCAGGATCACACACGTATGCACAAGCTATCACCTCCATCGGAAGGTCCTTTCATCGTTAGTAAAAGTCTTCATAACGGCTCCTACTATCTAATAGACCTTCGTCTAGATAAGCCAACTTCGGAGGAGGAGACCACTCGGCCGTGGAGCATTGCCCACCTTTGATCTTATTATACTTAGAGTCATTTGCTCCTTATTCATGTACATAGTTCAGAATTTTGTACAATTTGTATCAAGACAATAAAGCCGGCACCCATGAAATTCGGGGTTTTCGCCGTTTTAGTCTACATAATGACCATGAGCCTTTATTATTTGTTTTCTAAAGTTGTCCATAAGGACGAGCCACCGTAAGGTGGTCATTCAAAAATGGACACTATTAGTATCAAAGAGGATGAGCTGCCATGTTGCAATCATTCAAACATAGATGCTGATAAGCGAAAGAGGACCAATTGCCATGATGCACGGTTCAAACAAAGGCGCCAATTGTGGTCCCGAGAATCAAGCCGTCTTACCCGGGGGCTATTAGTCCCCAAGTTGTTTAGCAGAAACAGAATTGTCTTTTGCAATCCTATTCTTGGCTTTTCCCTCATCATAGGTCACTTGGGGGCTTAAATCTCATTAATTTCAGCTTTCTCACCCTCTTGGCTTGCGAAAAATTACCGCTTTCCAATGGTTATACTCGACTGTATGCCTTTGCGACTCCCCTTATTGGCCTTGTGTACTCTTGGCAAGTCAATCCATTGCCGACCCTGACCTTGTCAAAGTTAAAGCATTTAGGTGTCGTGTGAGAGCCGACATATTGAAAATAGATAAAACATGGGTTCATGAAACCTCCTTCATCGAAGCCTGACTTGAGCCTGATCCACCAATCTAAATTATAAAGGTTATTGCACAAACCAATCTTAGGGTATGACTAGAGTCTTGCAAGCCCGTCTACCTGGCGTGACTCACTCAACCGGCTTATTGAAAATATTTTGATGTCCTATATGGTGTTATCTTTTTCGAGGAAGGATTCAATATTCTTGCCGGCTCATGCAAATCATTTTGGTTATGAAGTTATTGCCTCACAAAGGAAAAATAAAATTGCAAGAAGATAAATTACAGAAAGGCGGCTGATATTAAGGTGATGCAAAACCTTTAGCATGCACGAGGGCATAACGCAAAATAGCAGTCTTTACATCTAAATGTATCACATGGCTACAGAAGGCCAAAGTTTTTCAATATATCAACCCGATGGAAAGTTCCTCCGGGTTAGAATCTTCCAGGGCAGTCTTGGGGAGACACCTTTATCAAGCCACTTCCGGTTTATCCTGCGCCGAGCCTTCGGGATCCTGGATCTGGAGGTCGCATGTATCCAAGTTCCAATTGATTAAAGCATGGAATTCAGCTTCTTCATTCAAGATGGGCAACGGGTGAGCATCAGGGGCACGAAGGTGCTTACGGCGCTGAGGAGTAAGGCCCATTGGTTCAAATGTGGGTGGTGGCACACCTGATATTTTGTTAGATCAGCATCTTCAGCAAGCTGACTAGCTGGTAGATGAGCCTCCCTCATGCAACGGGCGTAGTCTTCCTGGGTGAACTCTGATCCATCATCCTTATATTCAGGAAACCTGCCAGCTATCTTCTCCGAGTTGAGTTCTGGCGCATAAGCCAGATCCCGACTCAACACACTGATTACTCCTTTACGAGGAGCTGATTTCTTCAACTCTTCAATCTGCTTAGGCATGGTTGAGAGATGCCTCAGCATGTCACTCATGAACTTCACCAGTTCTTTGTCACCCATAACAACATTGATGGTGAACAAGCCGCCAGCATAAAGTTGCTCTATTAAGGTGTATAAAGCCTTCAGCTTCTGTACACAGTTGTCTTGAAGGTTAGCACATCCAGAGCCTGCAACAAGAATTTAAGGAGTATAAGTCGCCCGGTGGGTCATATATTTTCAACAAATATTGCAAAAGAAAGCCTTACATACAAATACTGACCAAACACAACACTGGTCATCTTGGAGATATGTCGTTTGAGGCCACTTAGTTCTTCAGTAACCAGCTTCAGCTGACCCTCGATGTCTTCAGCGCCTTTCAACATGGCAACTTTGTTTGCTTCGGCCGCCTCTTTATATAATGTGTACTCAGCTTTGAGTTTTTCAATTTCTACAAAGGAGATCCGAAGTTTCTCCTCAGCTTGAGCTCTTGCGTCTTGCTGTTGTGCCATATTTTTCTTCATACCACTAAGCATTGGCCTGGTTCAAAGTTTCATATACAATCAAAGACCATATGGATGATTAGTTCAATGTTGAGTCGCCAAGAAGGCTCACAAAATATTTTTTGCGCTCGCATACAAGAATGTTATCAAGTCTCATGAAGATTGCAAGCAATATACTTGACACTTGGGGGCTAATGCATGTCACTTTTCAACGTATAAGTCAAGACCCGACTCATCATCAAGAAGATGACCTGAACCTTGGGTCTATAGGTTGATGTTTTTCAATTAAGTATTAACAAGAACCAACTCATCTTCAAGAAGATGACTCGGCCCTTGGGGGATACAAGTTGAACTTTATCAATTACGTATTAACAAGACCCGACTCATCGTCAAGAAGATGATCCGGCCCTTGGGGGCTATAGATCGAAGTTTTTCAGTTATGTATTAACAAGTCCCTGCTCATATTTAATAAGATGAAACGACCCTTGGGGGCTACAGGTCGAAGTTTTTTAACTAACTATTAACAAGACCCGACTCATCTTCGAGCAGATGACCCGACCCTTGGGGGATACAGGATGATTCTGAACAATTTCATCGAGGCCCGGCTAATCTTCAAGAAGATGACCCGGCCCTTGGGGGCTACATAAGGATATATGGAGTGCGTTATTGAAGTACGACATACCTCATATCTTTTATTAATCATATTGACTAGTCTGGCCTCCATATCCCAACTGATGGAGAGGCGGCTCGGATATCCAGCATGCAGTTCTTCAACATCAAGCTTCTCAATGTTGGTAAGCTCAAGTTTAGCTTTCCCTTTCTCCACTTCACGTCTTGCACTTTTGTCAGTGTGCTTGGCCAACACAGTGGAGAGAGGCGTCGTGTAACCCGTCCCAGTAATGACAACTCTCTCCTCATCAGACATAGCATCTTTGGTTGTTTTTGCAGGACTCGATGGGTTAGGACTGTCCTTCGGACTTGTGTCCATGGCCGTGTCATCAATGTTCGGCCGCTCAACATGAATATCAGGGAGATCATCAACAGGGTCTTGACGAGTTTCAGGAAGCTTCCACATGTGTCAGCTAGCTCAGCATGAGTCTCACGAACAGTAAATTCCAGTTCCTCTTATTCAGGTGCTTCATGATTATTTGATGACCCGCCAGCCTTCCTCTTGTTAGCCTTAGCCCTGAAGGAAAGAAGGCTAGGACATACACAACAGATTGCAGTATTAAGGAAAGTTTTAGACATAAAAATATAAGTTACCCTAGAAGCAAAACAAGAGGTGGTGTCTTTGATGCAGCGGAGTCGCCTGGTGAAGGTGGCACTTCCTGATAGATTAAGTCAAAAGATTCAAGAGGTTGTTGAATGAGATTAGCTTTAAAAGAAAAGGGGAATTTATCACGTACATCTTTCTATTGTTTATGAGTAGAGGATTTCTTAGGTAAACCCACTGCCATATCACACAAAGAGCTTCGGGTTTGGCGCCTTGGTGCAAATAAAGTCTTCTTCAAAAGTACATCGGGAGCCAAATGAGCTTTCGGGTGAGATAAAGCAATTTTCCTAACAACCCGCCTTGGTGGCCTTGGGAACGAAAGATCTGAGTCAGAAGAGATTAAAATTACCTCAACATCTTGGTCTTGATCATCAGTATCATCATCGTGAGATTGAACAAGTAAATAATAAAGCACACGTTAAAAATAGGGGAAGATAAATGTTTACCTCAGACTAGTCATCAATGGTTTGTGACTCGCCCATAACAGATGACTCGTCTATAGCCGCCTTCGTCTTCTTCTTTTGCGGGGCGGTTTTAACTTTCTTGACTGGTGCTTTTGGTTGTTTCCGTCTCCAGAAGGGCGAGTTTTTGTACAATAATATTGACAAGGAGGCATGTTTTAAATCAATAAAGGAAAGTATACGCAAGGCGGAAGATGGTTAAGGTTATTTACCTTAGGAGCTGGGTTTTGAGTACAGAATCGCTTCAGTCCAATTTTGCAATAAACCTCTTTTGGCTTGCCTGATAGTCTCTTCATAACTTTTTTGACTTCATCTCAATCAAGCATGACGTTGTTGAAGCGTTGCACATTGTTTAAGTCGCCATCATACTCCCACATCTAGGCGTCCGGGCGACTCAGGGGCATGATTCGCCAATCGACCCAGCACCGAATCAGATCAATCCCAGTTAAACCGTTGGCTCTCAAGGCTCTGAGCTTCGGCCATACAAATGCAAAGTTAGCACAATCTTCTAAAGTTAGTGAGTTAGGAAGTTCAAAATCCATCGGAAAGAGTTCCTCCCTAAAACATAGTAGGGCCTTCTCGTTGGCGAGTATAGTGTTCTTGTAGTAAAACCAAGTTTTCCCCCGTCCTTTGGGGTGGCTAGGCAAGGCTGCAACAGGAAAACCATGTTCGCTTCGCCTCTGAATTGTCATCCCGCCAAGTTCCAATATGGACCCATCAGCATATTCTTTCTGGCAGTTTAGGTAGAAGAATTCCTTGAACAAAAGAACTGTGGGCTCTATTCCCAAGTATACCTCACAAAAAACTTGAAATTGGCATAAATTTCTTATCAAATTGGAGCCCGGGTCTTGGGGATGAAGACCGAATAAGTGCAGGTTGTCCCGAAAGAATTTTGACCCAGGGGGTGTAAAGCCTCTTTCAAGGTGATCAGTGAAAACTACTACTTCCCCTTCGCGAGTTCATGGACGTACTTCCCCAGCAGCGGCTCGCCATCTTATCTCTTGCTTGGGTGACAAGACTCCTAAAGGCACGCACTGCTGGAGTGCCGTTTCAAAAATCTTCGAAGGCAGTTAGTCGCGTGTGGAAGGTTTTGACTTGAAAGTGGACTCAGAAGGACAAAGAGTTGCACAAATATATTTGTCAGGTTATTTAAATGAGGAATAGATTGTTTGAAGAGCAAAGGATTTAAGAAAGAGCTAGATTGGGTGACTTTAGTTTACAGAGACAAAGCAGTCCACAATGATTAAAGTCGCCCTAACTTGTGTCGCTATTTAAAAATTAGGCGACTTACAAAGCTAGCGAGTTAAAATCCTCTCAAAGAAGCCGGTATAAAGTAAAGGCGGCTTACAAAGGGATGACGATTTCAGATTTTTTACTAAGTGTTGGAAAACAGGTTTCTACCAAATTGCCTAAAAATATGGATCTACCAATGATTCAAAAAGGGAAGAGTTCTGTAACCCTAGATGAGAACGAGGAATGGAAGCAATGGCAGTTCGTTATCCCACAGTCTAGGGGTGTTATGCAAGGAAACAAATCATTATATCTACCGCAATCTAATGGTGGAAAAAGATCCATTAGAGGACCAAGTAGGTCGGCAATGGCGACGAACACGGGATGCACTCTAACGATCTCTATTGAACTACAATGGGTTAAAACGTAGATCTAGCTGGAGAAAGGAACTTACCCGACAGCGCTGATGGTGGCGGAGAAGACCCGCAGTACGGAGGTGAAGTCGCGCAATGCAACGTTCCAGGACCTGATCGATCGATGTCGGAGGATTCGACAACGTTGGCGTAGTGAAGGTCCGAGCTGGAGCAAGAAGAAGAAGTGGGGGAGCAAGGTAAAGAGTAAAAAAGGCCCCTCGTGGGTATTTAAAGGCCACGTGCTGAAGTGGAAATGATTAGCACAGGAACCAAGGAGGCACAGTAAATTTCGGAGCTAAGGGCGCCTCAATTTTCACATGCTGGTGAAGTCATTAATAAAAAGGTAATGGTGAAGTCATTAATAATCGAGCAGGCATCGTTACCATGACATCATTAAAACCGTATAATCTAGGTGCTGGTGAAGTCATTAACAAACAGGGCACGAGCTTAACAAGACATTTGAAGCCGACATTTCTACCTCGTAAGACAAGGCATGAACTGTATACAAGCCGCCAAAATTAAAGTAAAGATTATTGACGTAAATAAATTCAAGTCACTCTGGGCCTAATGTTGGGGATATTATCCCGTCGTATGACTCGCGCTGTGAGGCCGGGTCAAGATGATGGTGGCTCAATGTTCATACTCAAGATGGGCCCTGACATTCAATGGAGGAGTCGCAAGGCGGTTTACCAAGGTGAGTCGGTGCGACCCAGGACATGAAGATGGTGACTCAAGGCCAACAAGGTAGAAGGTCGCTCGGAGTTTCCTTTCTAGAGGAGCAACTAGAGTTAGAGACATGTCGGGTCACAAATCATAAGGTGACCTGGACTCTTGTAAGCCTAGGGTCTCAAGTTGTTTATAAAAGTGAGTCCCTAAGGCCGATAGAGTTAAGTTACAATCAATCAAGAGATAGGTTAGGCGAATCCGCACCCTTGTAATCGATTTCATCATCAATACACACAAAGAAGGACATAGGCTTTTACCTCCATTGGAGGGGCCAAACCTGGGTAAACTCGTCTCTCTTTCGCGAGCAACCCCTTTGAGTCGCCACGTAATTGTGATGGCCTTAATACTAAGTTCTTTCATGAGGACATATGTCGTGGCAAAACCACGACAAACGGTAAGCCCGGAACCTATAAAAACAGCATAGTCATCCTACCTAGCACGACCCAATCCGAAGAGTGACCATGTCACTCCCATCACTAGTAATGCGAACACTTTTCTCGCACCGACAAAAGTAATCAACAATGACATGTTCCCATATTGGGGGTAGTCACCATCTCAACACCATCACCCTCGGGCATTAGTGGCACCTGACGGGGGTTTCGATAAGTTTTTGTATCACCTCCGTGTTACCATCACCATGCATATGCTCAGCGTATGCGTAGCACTACTATAAACCTATCAACCATTTATCTGCGTGACCCTCATAGGTGGTAGGGTCATGCTCACATGCAAGTGCTACTAAGGAACCATCGGAAACACCATACCAGGGATTTACTATTCAATCATGATCATTTGCATCAGAATTAAATAATAAACATGGCATGCATGAAATTATTTTCTTGGGCATGGTCAAAGGGCTACTTGCCATGGTCAACAAAGTCTCCGGGGTGTTCGAGGTCTCCACGTCCAAGTCCTTCGTCAACCACGTGATCTATCATTGCAATAGTAATATAAATAATCAGAATCACAGCAAAAACAAAACAAACAATCCAGATCTAAAATGTTACCCTACTCTGTAAAATATCAAATTCACTTCTAAAAATATTTGTTTGTGCTTTTGGAGTGAAAAAGATCTTTAAAACCTTTTTAACACAGGTTGAAATTACTCTAAACTAGGTTTTCAAATAAACCTATACATATAATTTCCTATACATATTACACAGATAGTTTTATTAAATTCCTCATATTTAAACAAGAATTATGGGGGCAAACTTACTGCAATTGGATGCATTTATGGTCCTCTAGAATTAATTTAAATAAAATCTAGAAAAGAAAAGAAAAGGACGCAATGCCCAGGCGAGAGCTAGGCAGCAGCTCGGCTGGCCCAACTAGCTGGCCAACCAACCAGGCCAGGTGCACATGCACCCGTCAGGTTTGAACCTGACGCGCGGGGCCCTACGGCCAGCGACTGGGAGGGGGAGGAGAGAGAGAGACACTGATAGGTGGGGCTCCCCTGTCAGGTCGTCTTCTGCCTTGTGACAGAGAGAGGGGAGAGCTCATCAGCGGTATCTCAGGCAAAGGCGAGGAAGGGCGAGTGCAGGAATGGATTCCCTACACTCATGCATTTCAGATGGAGGTTGAGGGAGAGGTTGTGGTGGCTGGAGTCGACGACGACCAACTGGCCGTGGCGTAGGCTTTGGGGATGTGGATGGTGACGATGTTCAGAGAGGGGAAATGGCAGGGTAAGAGGGGGATGTGAAGCAATAGTCAACTGCGGTCACGATGGGGGCGAAAAGAGCGTCGGAGCAGTCATGTGTCCCGAGACCGACTGAGCTACAATGCGGCGGCGCCTCGGTCAACCTTGAGCACTGGTACTCAAATAGCTCTCTTGGGAGGTTGGCGAGGCTGATTGGAGGTGCGTGTGAGGTCTAAGGTGCTTGGGGACAAGCCGGGAGGCCTATTTATTGGGGGCACGGTCCACACAAAGGTGGTGCGCCGGTGAGGATGCAGCGACAGCTAGCGAGGGATAGAGAGTCTAAGGCTGTGTTTGGGGCCTTCATGGGTGTTGTCTATGCAAGATGGATGGGTCAAAGCGGAATGGGGTGCCCCTTTGACGCACCGCGGTGGCAAGCTCGGCCTAACGGGTTCGGGCGTGCACGAGCACGCGTCGTCAGGTCACGATAAAGGGGAAAGAGGAGAGGCCCTATGTCGCACTGGAGTCGGTCGTTGATTCAGTTGCTTCTAGACAGGCTGTGGAGTGGAAGGGGTGTTAGTGGATGATTTTCAAAATCATCAAAAGTTGTTTGATGTTAATCTTCTCAAGTTGTAGTGAAACTTAACATGATTGGATGATGGGCAGAAATAACAGGTTGACAATGTAGACTTGGAAAACCTCACAAATCGGCAGAATTGCAATCCCGTGGGCAAGTGTGATCAAATGAACACTCACAAATGCTATACTTGGCATGCCCACCTCATTTGGTGTTTGAACACTCTTGCAATGCTTGGGATCAATTGAACAAACTTGGCAATGCAGAGTTGTTTGACTTTGGTTCTGGAGATAATGGTTTTCTGAATTATTAGATGAACCAAACCATCTTGGATGGAGATGAAACTTGGTATTGTCATCACATATAATATGTGGGACATGGTGTAATTTTCTTGGAATTTATTGAGAATATTTCCTTTGGAATTATTTCAAAAGATCAAGATAGGCAGAACTGATTTTTAAGGGACTTGTCCAATATTTTGAACATGACAATGGGTTGAAACTCACATATATGGAAAATATATATCTTCTGAGTTTCCCTAATTTTTCTTAGAATTTTCTAAACTAGGAAAACAAATTTTCCCTATGAAATACTATTTCTGGCCTCACAAAAGGTCATTTAAGTAATATAGGAAAATAGCTTTTAAAATAATTATTTTATGATTTTGGAAAGTTATTTTAATAATAGAATAAAGGTAAAACCTATGGGGCCAAACATTTCCCTTTAAATAGGGACTGGTAGAGCACATCCTAATCCAGGGGTTTTGGAACTTAAAAATAAGAAAAAAGGTTTTTGCTGGACTAATATTTTATAAAAATGTTTCTCATGCTATACCCATGGCATGATAATTGGGCAGGGATTTGGTGTCAAAGGTAGAAGTCTTTAGTGGCAATGTTGTTGGTGAGCTAAGAACAAGCAAGCACACAAGAAAATGGCAATCAAGACAATCATAGCAATCACTCAAAAAGTTTTAGTTGACTCCAAAGTTTGAAAAAGAAATCAGTAGTGACAAAGTGGTACAAACACATGGTGTGACAGTTTCCCATCCGCGCCACCACCAAAGGGGCTCGCCCTATTCTTCTTCCTCCTTCTAGAAGTTAGACCTGAGAGAGAGATACAGAGAGATATATAGATAGATAGATAGATAGATAGATAGATAGATAGAGATCCAGAGCCACGTCATCGCCGGTGTTCGTCTTCATCGGTGCTGCCTCCCGCCTTTCATGTCTTCTTCCACAACATCCTCGATGTTGACATTACCCATATCTTCATCAAATTCTGGCAACCTTGTCTTCCTTCTGGTGATCCTTGCATGCCAGGGACCTTATGCTGAGCACATGAACCTCCCTTAATATTTCCCATTTGATTGCTTCCTCCATCATGAGCTTCCATGAGATCTGAGATCTTCTTCGTGTGTGGTCCCCCACTTGGTTGCATTGGATCATCACGTAGTCGTAAGGTTCTATTTTCTGCATCGGTGGTTGAAAAGAGCATGAACCGTCACCCGCTACGGCGTGTCGTCGACGTCGTTTCCATCAATATATGGTGTCTCGCACAGGACCTGGAGGTGTGGCATCGTCGTCTCGTCCATCCCTGCCTCACGTGTAGTGTGAGCACGTCGAAGTACCCCTCCGACGAGAGCTCTATCTCCCATGTGACATCGTCGGCAAGGCCTCGCCTTTTCAAATCAAATATGTGAGTGTGTTTTCTATCATCAAAACTGCTTTGAGCGGTCCAGATCCATCCATTCACAAGTCACTGTAGTGTGTGTATGTCCATAGTGTGTCCCTGACCTACAGGTCCCATTTGTCAAGCCAGGGGTTAAGTCAAAACCCCATGTTGCTCTCTCTTATCGAGCTCAAACACATAGGCGGACTAGTCATGTCGGCTAGATAGCTTCACCATGGTGTGGGTTTAATCCCCACTAGACGCATCGTTATTTCCCAAGACACTGACATGTGGGCCACTCCAGAACCACATGTCATTCTTTCCCGCATGACCTGTCCTACATGGCAGTCTCAGTGGCTGGATTCCCTCTCGGTGACACTAGCCTTTTCAATTTATTTAACGTGTATTGCATTTTCAGTTTTTCTCTGGATTTTTAGAAAAAAAATTAAATCTTGCATAATTGTTTGTGGGGTTTTACTATCATGTACATGTGCATATTATTGATAAAATTGGGGTAGAAAAATCCGAGGAATACATCGCTAGTGTTAGTTTTGCATTTTGCGCAACTTTTGTGACATGACATTTTGCTTCACTTGGCATCGTGTGATTTTTGTGTGAATTATTCCATGCACCATATAGATGAAGTTTTTTACATTATCGAGGGCTATTTTTATGTCTACTTGCTTCTAGTATTTTTCCATGCCAAGAAATCCATGTTTAGCTAGAGTTTTCATCACCTGAACTTGCTATATCAATGATAATGTTATGAGCTAGCTACATATTTTGAAGTCCAGAAACAGGTTGTCAACTTTGCTTGTTGTGTTGATGCTAGCCATGGTTCTATAGATCCTTTGTGCACGCTCACTTTGGATGATTTGTAAAGCATGTTATACACTATCATCTTCTGCCAATTGATGCCAGGAAACTATTTGGCATGATTTTATTTCTGTTCTCTAACATGTCAATTTATTAAACAAATGCTGCCATGACCACCCTAATTTTCACAAAGCCTGAGAATGTGACAAATTCAATATTGCATTTTGTTTGGAAGAATGCCATGTTTCAGTGACTCTTTTGACCAATGTCATGTTGAATGAATTGAAGTACACAATGTCTACTGCTACGTTGTGCAATGTCATGTCATGATAACTTGTGTAGCTTATTTATTTCTTGCCATGAAACTGCCATCATATTAATGACGTTCTGAGAAATCCGTTATTTTGACTAAGTCATAATATGTAGCATCATCTTCACATGTTGCGGGCTTCGTAACCGTTAATCCATGACTCTAATCATCATGATCTTTTTGGATGAAATGAAGTGCATATATCAAGCTATATCCACATGTCTTGTTTGTACATTTTAGATTCATGTAGGTTGTTATGGGGACCCGGACTCATAATTTATGATTACCGAATGTACGTGCATAGTGATCTCAGAGATCAATGCTCATTGAACACACAAAAACTAAATAACAAGTGTCTTACATCCATTACATATCATTTAGCTCGAATCTGGCCTTTATGGCCAAGTATTCATACATCTGCAACATAAAACTTTCATCGACAGCGTGGACCCATACCATCTACCTTCACCCTACAGGCATTCTGACTGGGAAGCGTCCTAGACCGCACATACGTCACAGAGGTAATCTTCACCATATCTTGTTTCTCTCATGCCTGGCCAATAAAATAACGAGTAGCAAGTAAGTGAGTACTTAGAGTGTACTTGCAAGAAACTCATACTTGGAACAAGGCAATAAAATGCATGGTATAGCACTAATAGGTAAGATGTAGAAAGCTTGTTTTGAGTGCAATATCATGATCAATTAACTTGTAGGCACGACGCCAAATTGAGAGTAACCACGTCACTCCGGCCACTAGAAATAAGGGATCTCAGCTAGTACCGACAGAAACAATCAACAAAGCCACGTCCCATGAGGGGTATTGTCGTCGTACATGTAAGGTTGGAGTAACGGTCACAAATTAAACCAATCCGTTTTTGAAAATAGCACACCCGCTTGCCTTGGTACCCTAGTTCTTTCTCAAGTGGTTACCTAGCTCAACACCATCTGCGTCGAGCATTAGTGGCACCGAGCGGGTTTTCAACAAATCCTTGAAATCATTTCCTTTCTTACACCATGCATATTTCCCATCCCAATTGCGTAGCAACTACTTTAACACCCTAACTACATTCCACCCCCACAATTCTAAGAACAAGTAGAGTCATGTCATGCAAGTATCAACAACGAAATAACAAAGGAAAACCATAAAGATGGTCAATAGGGCCATCATGATTCAATGCAAAAAAGTAGGTGCTATACGTCATGCAAAAAGGGTTTCAAGTCATGGTCAAGTGGTTGCTTGCCTGGTTCAACAAAGTCTTCCCTGTCTTCCCAAGCTTCTAGTCCAACTCCGAGCACCTTGTCTAGTTTGCCAACTATCGACAGAAACTATCACAATAAACCACACAATAGGACAACAACTAAAAGTGTTCAAAAACAAAAACTTTATTTTTCTAGGATGACTATGGTCATAAGGAAAATACTTAAATTTGCTGTGATGGATTTGGATCACCAACTATTTTCGAACGGTGGAAATCGAGGCATTACTAGCCCACAAGAATTCTATAGAGAATATTTTCCTAAAAATGAGTGGAAGCACCCATTAAATAGGGCATGATTTTAGAAACATATAGGGAGTGGTTTCATTGGATTTGGAGTTGGGATGAATATTATAGGGATATTATAATATGGAATAAATGGTAAAGGGGGTATTTATTTGGCCCAACCAAAAAAATCGTAGGAAAAATATAGAACAAGGATAGTTAAATAGGTCATGATATCTAGAGGATCTAGAAATTGGAATCCCTCCATTTGGAGTTGATTTGAAGGTTTTAGGAATTTTGCGAAGTGCCCCTTAGTAGTTCAAATTTGATTTTAAATTTGAACAGGGAAAAAGCTTGTGTTGAAAAATTATGGGAGGAATACCAAATAAGATGGAATGTTTAGGAGAATGTGGAATTTGAATTATTGAATTTGGACAACTATTTATTTTTGTGGAATTTTTTGAAGTTCTGAGAAAAAGAAAAAGAAAAGTGGCACTATTCCCATGGGAAAAATGGGCTTAACAAAGTTGGTCGAATGAGGAGTTAGCCCGCGTGAGGTCGCTATGTCGAAGGCGTAATCGGGGAATACACCTCCACTTATGTAGCGACATGTACATGCGCGTCCGTTACATTTGAATCTCATGGTGGGCCCCACCCGTCACCGAGAGACGAGGGGCAAAGATACAGACAGGTGGACCCCACGACCATGTTCTTCCTCGGGAGAGAGAGGAGAGCGGCCTCATCGGCAGCGATTCTAGCAAAGGCGAGGCGAGCCGGTGGCAGGAATGGGGTCAGTCCTTCGTCGCCTATTGGGAGGAGGTGGTGGTTGTCGCCGGAGATGACGGGAAGGACAACGGCTTCGACCCGAGCGGTAGAGATCTGACTCTAGGTCGAACCTCTTTCTCCGAGCTATGATAGTAACGGGGGAGAGGCAAGAATGCATCATAGGTGCGAGGGGGTCTAAGGGAAGTTAAAGAGCACAGGAAGATACCTTTACCGTGAGATCGCACACGGGCCTCCGACGGCCGAATTGGTGGAGCAACGATCCGATCATAGCACACGGGCCTCCGATGGTCCAGCGAGTGGAACTGGTGATTGATTGGAAGGAGGAGAGGTCGACAGGAAACTCAAGGGAGGCTCGGGGTGGTACTTATAGGTGAGGCCACGACGCAGCATGTGCGGAGCTCACGGGGGTCGTTGGAGATGGCCATGGTGGCCACGGGAGGGAGCTAAAGCTGCCTGATGGTGTTCGTAGAGGGGTGGTTTAGGATGTTGGGGAGCAAGAGGGGGAGCGGAGAATGGTTAGAGGGCTCATGCATGTGAGCGAGCTCATTGGCCTAGCGAGCGGCGCTCGGCACACGTGCGGGATAGACAGCGGGAGGAGAGAGAGAGGAGGGGGACATGGATGTTACGTGTCTCGGACGTCGAGGTGAGTTTGTAGGCAAGAGGGGGGACCTCGAGGTGGTCTGGAGAATCGAAATGGGGACATCTATAGTGTGGGAGCGCACTGTACTACGCTCCAGAGTGGCATCCTTGTATGCCAAGGCATGCCTTTTGACGGATGGGCGCGGCCACCGTTGTCCAGTAGGCCTAGGAGGGAGTAAACAAAGTGTTGAAAGCCTTGCATGCTGCCGGGGGTGCCTTAGTTGAGAAGGGAAGTGGGGAGAGACGTAGAACCTTGCTGTCTAGAGAGGGAATGTGAGGTTTCACCCCATCAATATATGAGCTATAGACATGGAAAGCTTACTCGAGGTAAAACATGACTAGGAGAATATCTCGCAAAACTATGAGCTTAAGGAGAGTAGTGGAAGAGGTCGATACAGTAATTTTGGGAAAAAAACAGAAGGTGTTTGATGATTATTTGAGATATTTAAATTGTTGTCATTGCCAGGAGACTTATCACTAGTTAATGACACGTACAAATAAGGTTGATCTCCAAATTTGGGATTTGCTGATGAAAGTTTCCAATGTAAACTTGATAAACCCTAGAAATGGGAAGAAGCGGTTTTCTCTAGATGTTTCCATGCAATTTAATTCCCCCTAATTCACCACTTTGTGCGGTAGCATTATTTGAGGATTAGAGCATACCCAATAAGTTAGGGATCAATTGGATAAACTTGTCATTGCAAATATTCCCAATTCTAGAAATCAGCAGGAGTAGTTTTGAGGGGCTTTGGCAAATGTATCATTTCTCCTTGATGCACCACTTGGTGTGGATGCATTATTAGGGTATTGTAACATGTCCACAAAGTTTGAGAATAACTGGGGACACTTGGCAATCTAAAGTTGCTCAAATTTGGATCTAGACATAGAGTAGTTTGGAATATTTTGGGGAATCAAACCAACTTGAATTGAGAGGAAACTTGGCAACATCATCACATATGGCATGTGTCACATGCTAGAATTTTCCTGGAATTTATTGAGAATATTTATTATAGAAATATTCCAAATACTTGCCGATGTAAAGTTGCTCAAGTTTGGATCTGGACAAAGAGGGTCTTGAAATATTTTCATGAATAAAACCAACTTGGATTGACATGAAACTTGGCACGATCATCACATATGGCATGTGTGTCGTGCTAGAATTTTCATGAAATTTATTAAGAATGTTTTGTCCAATACATTGAACAAGACCATGTGTTTAAAGTCTTATATATGGAACATATATGTCCACTCAGTTTCCCTAAATTTTCTCAAACATTTTTAAAGGAATAAAATATTTTTCTCCTATAAAAGACCATTTCTGGTCTGAGAAAAATGTATTTAAATCAAATAGGTAAATAACTTCTCAAATAATAATTTGTGGTTTTGGGAAGTCTTTTTGATACTATGATACATATAAAGTATTTGCGGCTAAGTATCTTCCCTAATTTGTGGACTTGTAATACAAACTCAATTCAGGGGGTTTTGACAAGCTAAATTAAATAAACTCTTTTTGTAAAAAATAATGTTTTTTAAAATTACTATGAAGTCCTATACCCATATTATGGTCATTGGGCAAAGATTTGTGGCAAGAAGTTGAGTCCTGAGAGAAGGGGAATTTTGTGATTTAAAGCAGAGACAAGCAAACAAGCAATAAACGAACAATTCAAGCACCACAAGCACACAAGAAGTTTTAATTGGTCCTAATTTTTTAGCTATGTTGTCTTTCTCAGGAGAGGTAAAACACAGCGTGTGACAGACCTATACCCATAATCTCGTCTCTGAGATTCCTAGGCTAGGCATTGAAAAGATGTCAAAATTAATTCAGGTTTTAGGTAGTCTTTACGTCCCCATGTTGCTCCTTCTTCAATGTGATTGCTCCATTTCTCCATTAGATCTTCGAGTGCTTTATTATGTAGCTTCGAGATCTTCGGTTGGCTTCGTGTGAGGGTGAACGTGGTTCCTGCAATATGCTAGGCTTGACTGAAGGTAAAGGGCTTGGTGAATGAGGTTCGGGCAAAGGTCTGTCTCATGTGTATATTCAAAAGTTGTAATAAGTGGAAAGGTAGTGTGTCTACATGCTGGTCATGGGTTTAATCACATCGGTTAGTGACATCTAGATGTTTTTGTGTTAGAGTATAAGGGTCAAGGTTTTGGTGTCTTTCCTGTTGACGGGGAAATCCTTGACTTCCTTAAGACAAGTGATCCAAAGTCGCAGGTTGCCTTCATCTCATCGAAATCTTTTGCTTGTGTAAGGGCCTCATTTGTTCTTCATTTGTCGTCAACCATTTGTCTTCGTTGTCATGGATGCACATTTCCTGCGTGTCTTCGAGTGCTTGGTCTTCTAGCTTCTTCGTAGCTACTTGTGAAAAAGTCTCGATTGAATCTCGTCCCTAAGACTAAGTTTAGAGACTTGTGTTGAAATGAATTCTACCACCTTGGAAGGTTTTTAAGCCGGGGGGGGGGTCCTAGATGAGGTGGCTACTCAAAAGTATAGACCAGCCATCCAATCCCAAATGTTTCAGACTTGGCAAGTGTGGTCAACTACCTTTGATAGGGGTTTCACCATTATCCAACCGGACTCACGTCATTGATTTGGACCAAAATGGGGCTCTTTAATTTCTCTTGATGTCCAAAGGCTTCATCGTTCTTGAACGTTGATGCTTCTTGACATAGTTGATGTATGCAGTAGAGGAGTGTTGTTTGACTTCTATTGCTTCTTATTCGTCATCGTGGTTTCCCAACCGTAGTGGTTCTTCATCTAACTTGGGTCAGAGTGTCTTCTGCTAATTGGAAGGTGCTTCGAGGGGTCCAGTTCTTCAAGGTAAAGCCTTATATTTGAGAAAAATGGCAACCTGTGCTTATCAGTCTTATCCAAATAGGACTAGGGTATTCCCACTCTTATTGGGTAAATAAGTATGTCATCCATGAGGACAACAAGATATTTCGCCAAGCATCACATAAGCACATTGTTCATGGAATATGTCAGAGGAACGGGCATTTGTCTTGGATGATCTCTGGTAGAGGGGGTTGGTGGTCAAATGTACCCTAGTTCTTGAGGTTCACCTTCTACATTGACATGATTGGTGGTGGTCGAGCTGGAGTTTTGGCCATAATCTAATGAATTAGAGCCAAGACCTATGGTCATAATCCGACCATATTATGGCTTGGTAAAGCTTGATGGTTTTAGAGGGCTTAGGATGTGAGTGAACGTCTAGCACCTTATCGTTGAGCACAGTCCTTAGATGCCAATAATCCTACCTACTTCTCCAACAGAATCATACAATCTTATCAAAAGTTCCATCTCATATAAGTCAACTCCAACATCTCTTATGCCATGCAACTCCAAGGTTCAGGAGAAGGACTAAACCAAAATCTCATAAGTATAGCACAACCAACCCATATGTATCCCTATGTAAAAAATCACCAGGAAAGCATACAAGCTGCTAATCTTGTTTCTCACACTATAAATCCAAGTGCCCTACTAACCATGTGGTCTCACTTATCATTGACACTCTATTAGGATCATCAATTTAAATCCACATCTCATGTTCGACGAGAATTCCTACTTGTTACTCCAAGTCATTATTGCAACATCATCAATCCGCTAATATGAATTTCATAAATCAAATTATCATACCACCCCAGGATTTATTCTTGTGATCACAATTGCCCTACTAAATGCAGTTTACTCGAAGAAGAAGTAAATAATGCTACTCTACCAAGTTCGATCCACCAAATTCATCTTTCACCATAAGGGTCTTATGATCCACCAAAGGGCCTTAGCTACATCCCCAAGATATCTATTACATTCACCTCAAATCATTCTTGACAAGTCGTATCTCTTTGGAACGATCCTTCCTTTGGCATCAAGGTTCTGTTGCTAGTGTAAGAATGAATGATGTTTGTTCCTTTGGTAGGCTGGAGCGCCAACTTATCCCAGGTGTCCATGGGGGAGTAGTATAAGAAAATGGCCGTCGAATCTTCGAGATGGTAATCTCCAACGAAATAACCAGCTTGGAGCTTGAGGTCGCGCTCTAGTTGTACCGTTAGCGTGTCAGCCGCTTAGACAAATGCCTGATCGAGTTCATGCAGATCCAAGAGCTTTCGTAGGTTAGAGTGGTAGTCTTGGACGTGTTTTATTTTGTTGAATCATTTTTATGTCGATTCCAATGTCTGCACCACAATCATAATACTGATATGTTTTCATGTGTGAATGATTTATGTTCTATTCTTATGTTTCAGTATGTGTATCACCTAGAGCGAGGAAACGAATATGAAAACATATAGAATATGAAACAAGTAATATATGTTAATTGTTCAATATCTCATTGCAGACATCATACCTATATCATCACATATACGTCATGATAGTACTTAAATAATATGTGCAATGAATAAAAACTAAACTAATAATAACCCCTCTTTGAGTGGGCATTAGTAAAGTGTTAGCCTCCCTCTAGCATTTCCCTGGTGTGCGGTGGCTTCCCACCACAGAGGTAGTTCGCCGCCTCCTCCACCTCGCAGCCTCGATGTGCCGATCAACCTCTTGCTGGCGGAAGCGTGGGGCCATGCATGCAATCTCACTTGGTGCTCAACGCAGCTCTTTGCCGGTAGCACGCTCAAGCCTATCGGCCCATGCCCACATAGTGGTGAGGCGCCTAGCGCCTCTGGCTTTCATTACATGGTACCATCCGTCTCTGTGCATCGCCTCCACTCGTAAACATGCCCATCGCCAAAGCTCCAGCTCCTCCTTATGTGATTCGGCACTGACGGCATTCCGGGCCATGAGGCTCCTGGCGTGCTCCTAAGCCCACTCCTTCTTGAATGCCACCTGTGTGTCTCTCTTAGCTGGCGGTAGCGCTTTCAACTTAGCCAGAGAGAACTGGCCCCAAAAGCAATCTAGAGTTGGAGGGGTCTACCACGACCTCGTCTGGGGGCGCGAAGGGGTCCTCCTCGTCAATGTACTGCACTATGTCCTCGCGGGGTGGCATGTCCTCCTTTGCTTGTGCACATACTCGCCACACATTGGCACAATTTTGTGCAAGGGATGGGGGCAAGAGACCAGAGAATGCAGGTGGGATGACGTCTCACATCATTTTATAGGCGGCCTAAATCTTAATCGATCCGAGGAGAAAACGGGAGAGATTGCAAACACTTGCTGGGTCAACCGTTGTGTAAGACATAGCATCACCGACGGTTCCTAATGCATGACCGTGCAGGATTAATAGCACGCGAATATTGGTTCCCAAATTTGAAACGTGAAACAGAGTGCCAATCGTGTGGGACCCGATTGTATTGCTAAATATTTAGATTTTCTATCCAAATGTAATGTATGTGTCCCATTTGCGTTACTCTGAACTTATTATACTATGATATTATTGGAAAATCTAAAAAATAAATACTTTTGTGGGACTCAAATATGATGAAAAAAGACCACATCATCTTGGTGCCATGTATTTCATTTTCTATTATCTCGAATTTGAAATCCTATATTACATAATTTAATTTTTGTGTTACGGAAACAGGTGTAGTAGTTTAACCACGATATTTTGGTCCCATATCAGGAAATCCTGCATATTTTCATGTACTTTACAACTTTTTTATTTTTTAAATTTAGAAACCTAGATTGTCAATTGTTTTGTCCAAACAGTTACTCAAGATGTTTGAAAATCCTTAAAATTTATTGTCGGGGCATATATACCGAGAAAGTAGTACGTAAATATGATTTTTCCAGCAGTTTATACTTCATCTTGCGTGCTCATGTGTTTCAGTTTTGAATGATGGATGTTAAATTTCTAGAAACTAACTTAATGTATAAAAATAACAATTGAACCCCGAATATTTCCAAATTTTCAGATGTCGGTCGTATTCGTGCACTATAACAAAGAAAAAAACTAGGATGAATGAGGCAACGATTTGCAGTTCGTCATCACACAAGCCCCACATTCCCTCCCGGAACGACGAGCCTTGGTGTGATGCTCCAATTGGTGATAGGCATGTGTCAAAGCTTATCTTGAACAAGTCGTTCCTTTAAACACGACATCTTGGCCCCATGTCAAGAAATCATGCACAATTTCATGTACTTCAGACCATTTATTTAATTTTTTGAATTTAAAACCTAGATTCTCAATGCTTGTGTCCAAACTATTACTCAAGATATTGGTAAATCATTCAAATTTATTGCACGTGGCATATATACATAAGCAAGTACTGCGTAAATATGATTGTCCAACAGTTTTTTCTTCATATTTCTTGTTCATGTCTTTCAGTTCTGAACTATGGCCATTAAATTTGTAGAAACTAACTTAATGTATCAATAGATGCCAACATAATGCCATTTAAAAAATAATAGAATGTCGGTCGTATTCGTGCATTGTAACAATGGAAGAAAAGGTAGGTTCAATTATGTAGCGGTTAGCGGTTCATCATCACACAAGGCCCCATATTCCCTCGGGGAACCACGATCATTGGTGTGATGCCTAGTTTGTGAGAGGCATGTGTCAAAGCTTATCCTGGACAAGTTGTTACTTTGACACGACATCTTCTCCACATGCGAGGGAAACATGCAGATTTTCATGTACTTCAGAGGATTTTTTGAAAGTTTGAAATTTAAAAATCTAGATTCTCAATGGTGTGTCCATACCGTTACGCAAGATGTTGGGAACTCATTGAAATTTATTACATGTGGCATATATATATAAAGAAGGATGTAATACTTAAATATGATTTTCTAGTAGTTTTTGCTTCATATTTCATATTCATGTGTTTCAATTCTGAATTATGGTCTTTAAATTTCTAGAAACTACCTTAATGTATAAAAATACAAATTGAAACCCGAATTTTCTAAAATTTTAGGATATGTGTCGCATTCATGTATTGTAACATTGAAAGAAAAGCTAGGCCGAATTACACAAAGACTAGCGATTCGTCATCACACAAGGCCCCACACTCCGGGAACCACCAGCCTTGGTGTGATGCTCCGGTTTCTGAGAGGCATGTGTCAAAGCTTATCTTGGACAAGTCGTTACTTTGACAACGACATCTTGGCCACAAGTCGGGAATTCATGCATATTTTCCTGTACTTTAGAGTATTTTTTAAATTTTTGAAATTTAAATCCTAGATTCTCAATGCTTCTTTCCAAACCGTTACTCAAGATGTTTGGAACTAGTTCAAATTTATTGCATGCAGCATATATACAGAAAGAAGTAGTGCATATATATGATTTATCCAACAGTTTTTACTTCATCTTGCACGTTCATGTTTTTCGTTTGGAATTATGGCCATTATATTTCTAGAAACTAACTTAATGTATAGAAATGCTAATTGAACTCCGAATATTTCCAAATTTTAGAATGTCATTTGTGCATTGTCGCGGTAGAGAACTTTTTTTCTTACAACTAAAACAATATCCGTTACCATTGTACCCCAAAACAGTTTTATAATTCAATACAAAAAGTAAATTAAATACACACGGTTCTATATGGGAACTATTTGTGATGAAAACTCATGGATCTATTTGTGGCTTATGTTGTAAGCTTTGTCAGATTCGTCTACCTCGGATTCCATTCACCCTCGACCCCCATTCCCCAACACACACTTTCCGGAAAGAATGACACCGTGGGAACACTTCGTAAGGTTGCGTACGACCGCCCCCTTGTCCCCGAGCACTGGCGACTCTGCCAAGAACGTGGCCGCGTTGGCTAAGAGCACAACCGCATTCACCTTAAGTGTGGCTACATCCACCAACAGGGCCTTTGCGGTGGCCGAAAGGGCATCTATAAACGCGGAGATGACCGCTATAGCTGCTGCGATGGCGGCTACAAAAGGCAGGAGTACTCGAGCAGCGTATTGTCGAGGCCATCCAGGACAATATCAAGAACACGCATGCCAATATATCATAGGTTTCCTCGAAATCGAGCACACACCACACATCCATAGAGGCAACTGATGTGGATGCCGAGATGCATGCCCACCATGCAGCGATGGAGGCCATGGAGCCCCTTCCCCATGAGATCTTTGAGCAAGAGCTAGAGACGTGGGAGGATTTTTTCCTAGCTCAGGAGGAGGTTGAGAAGCGCTTGTTCGTCAAGGAATCGGTGGTGGAGTACCAATGCGAGCTCTTGTGACACCATTACTATGAGTACTAAAAGGATGAGGGCGACGCCGAAGGCAAAGACGTCGTCGTGGTCAAATTTAGCCCGGGGGACGAGGAGTCTAGCTACCTCAAAATGTCGCCCAAACAAGTTGTCGATATCTCATCAAACACCGAGGAGGCATAGGACGCCAGGTCGTCGGCATTTTTTATTAAAATTATGCAATGTGCTAATAGCGTTTGTTTAGAGAGATCGTCTTTGGTTAGAACTATGTATAGTTCAACCAGCTTGATTATTTAGTGAACTTTCCTAGTTTAGTAATTGCGAGTTATGTGTCCGCTAATTTTTAAACCTAAGTTAGCATTTTGTGATAAAATATGCAATGACGGGGATGTGCACTATAGCGAGTGAATACGTGGGGAGGGGCGAAATTTTATATGTTCTATAACATGACACACACTAAACGCATAGAAACCATGTCTTATGAATCTCTATAACAAGGAAATATACGGGGAGGGGAGAAATTTTGTATGTTCTATATCATCGCACACGCTAAAAGCCGAGAAACAGTGTGTGATGAATCTTTGTACGACAAGATTCATTACACTTTAGTGAAAAATTTCACCAACTGCAGAAATATCTGCCTCTCCCCCTAAGGGACACATTTCCCCTATTACCCCCATCCCAACCCTGGTGCTGCCACTTCATCTCTCCCTCTAGCATCAGACCACCATGGACACACCATGGTCTCTACTAATGACCCCTCAAGCAATATCTCCAATGACGAATCTCTCGCCAGGCAGGTATACGACTCTCTTCTCTCTGGCCAAACTCGGCTTCGGTTTTGGTTTGGAATTGCGGATTTTCAAGCGGCAAGCTGATTTGAGACATTTATTTCCCTTGTAGTTACCTAGGACAATCACTTCCTAATAATGGAGTAGGGTAGCTGAAGACCTGCCTATTCATGGTCAACACCAATTTCTATTTGTGAAGTTGTGAGCTTTTGAATCTGGGTACAGCCGGAGGAAGTTTCGGGGACGTGCAAAGAAGGTTAGGCTAACTCTCATTGTTAGAAATCATTTGTTATATTAGATGTGGTTCAGGCACTTCGCGTGTGCTTTCGCATTCTGGATGTGGTTAAGTAACTGTCACAGTTCTACGATTGTGAGTAACATTTTAATTGACACAAGTAGTAATATGTTATAAATTTGTTTGAATCACATGTTATAAATCCCACAAAATTACTATAAAACATTGCATTTAGGGTCTTAGTGCAAAAAACTATTTATCACAAAATATTTTGATTTGAAGGCATATTGACAACAATAAAACTTATGCTAGAGGAATTATCATGGCATGAAAATTTACACCATGGTAGTAGACATGATGCACTTCATTTCATTCAACATGAGCAAGGCCTAACTATGCACACAAACATGGTTAGCATCAACACAACATGACAAACTGAAATAGACAAATTTCCAGACTTAGTGAAATAACAGGGTGCAAGAGCAACAATTTTGAACAGGTTGGCATGTTTGACAATAGAATGTACATGTGTGTCACTATTAATTTGAACTGATTCAAAAACTGTTAATGTGCATCCTGTACTACGAAGACTGTTGCATTTATATTTAGCTTCCATGTAAAAGTGGCATTTTTTTTACACATGATAGACACAGAGGAGGGATGAGATACAGAGCATCCTACTACAAAGACTCTTCGAGAAGAACCGTCGCATGGCAGATGAAGACCGCATCCTACTACGAAGACTCTTCGAGTAGAACCATGGCATGGCTGATGAAGATCACATCATACCACAAAGATTCTTCGAGTAGGAACATGTGATGGCTAATCAAGACACATGTGAAGCATGCAACTACAAGCATGACCAACCATTTCTAGTTGGGGAATACTATGAGGAGTGCAGTTCCAATCGTCACAAGTTATGTGAATATTGCATGTACAGAATGTGAGAAGGAGAAGGTACTAACATTCTGCAAGTGCACTACAACAGTAGGCATTTCAATCACCATGGGGGTACCATCGATGTGGAATTCGAGGAGTTTCTCTCTTCTTCAACTTTGATGAGCTTGCTTCCACTCTTATCAAATTCTTGATGTTGTGAGTACTTCACATACTCTAATCAACTTCTATATACAAAGTTATAAATGAAAAAGCTAATTGTATTGTATTCCTCTTAGGGGATTGACATCGTAGATAAAAACAAGGGTGCATGCGTATTTCATAGATCCTGATTTCGCAAACATCTTGTTAAAAAATGATGTTATAAACAAGGCTTCCATTGATCATGTCGCCAATATCTTGTTGAAGTTACACACATGAGAATTCTTTACGTGGCCATATCATGAATGGCAAGTTAAATATAAAACCACACATACATTAATCATCTGTCAATTTTCAACACAGTTCATAAGTTCAAGGTTTTCCCAAAATGTAGAAATCACTAGATCTTGTTGGTCATTGTACCAAAATTCAACACTCTTTACTACCTGGATTCTCTCAGATAATCAAATAAGACTCAAGATCTGAATGATATTCATGATTTCATGGATAGGTATTCAATTCCACGATGTTAATATGTTGTGTTCATATCTGGTTCAAGAATTGAGTATGTATAAATTCAACTTCATTTGTAGTGTATTGTCAAAGAACATAAGTGTAGGAGGGTGTCGATTCGACCGCCAACTACCTATGCAACATGTGATCGTTTCTCTCGTAAGACAACGAAATCCATTATTTTCAGAAAATGATAGTCAGATGTTCAAGTTTCTAAGTAATCCTCTTTGTATTTCTCTCCAAAGAAAAGAAGAAAAAACTTAGACCGGTTAGGTTGTTCCTAACACGACAAATACATGACTAAGAATGTACCAAAAATGGCGGTGTCCTCAACAACAACAAGGGGCCAGCCTATGTGGATACTACGTTTGCGCACATATGATGAACCTATGCAGACATGCTGAATGTGGTGCCACTACTAGGAAAAACCTTATAGGCAGGACCTTAGTAGTAGCGCTGAAAAAAGAAAATGCTGTTGCTAATTAGTAGTAGCACTGATCTAGTTAAGCGCTACTACTAACACCTTAGCAGGAGCCCTGCTTATTATAAATGCGCTACTACTATGTGGGACCAGACAATGCCACCGACGGTAGCTGTAGTAGCAGCGTTGCCCAAAACCCAGCGCTACTGCTAAGTGTTTAGCGGTAGCGCTTTGTTTTGCAGCACCGCTGCTGCTAGTTGGCCCCACTTAGTAGTAGCGCTCGCTGGTATGCAACGCTACAACTAATAGCATAGCAGCAATGCTCTGTGGTATGCAGCGCTACTACTAGTTGCGGCTGGTGCCACCTTTTAACCCCCCTCCCCCTCCTCTCTCCCACTTTGACCACTGTCCCCCTCCTTCCCCTCTCCACACTCTCCACACCATTGTTGCTCTTCTTCTCTCTTCCTTCTACCTCTCTTCTCTCCACATTAATGTCCCTCTCCATCATAACTCTCCTTCATAAATGGCCTCTCTCACATCTCTCTTTGTCCTACCTCTATTCCTCTCCCCATTATATTAATCCCCCCTCCAACATAACTCCCTCACGATTAGTTAGATAACTAGATTCATCTGTCCTCCCCAACAACTAGATCTAGCTAGCTATTTAACCATCCACGCGTGCTCTTTCGATCGGTCTCTCCCATCATCTCTCTCGATCGGTCTCTCTCGGGAGATATATTGGTGAGTAAAAAGTTGTTCGTTTAAAGAATGGGAATATGTGTGTGAATGAGAATATGTGTGTTTGGGATATATATATGGAGAGATTTGTGCGAGTGTGACATGCCCTCCGATCGAGTTGCTTATGTTTTTCCGAAATGTCGATTTATTTACTTTTCGGTGAATTTCGAGCAAACTCAATATTTCCTATTTTTAGGCAAGGTCATGCCAAAATTTTATATGACTTTGAAACATGCATGTATTATTTATTTTATAACCCTTTTGGTTGTTACACCGTGCAGTCGGTCGTGAAGGTGAATGGATGGAAGGTAGAGCGGTACATGCAATCTGCAACGATGGACATGCATTCAAATAATCGGACTAGGATTAGATGTCCGTGTGCAAGATGCACAGAAGGAGTCATTTTGAACCCTTTTGATCGTGGCACTTTGAAGGCGCACCTGCTGATGAATGGTTTCATGGATGGCTATACTCGGTGGATAAGTGAAGAAGATGATGATGAGGAGGACGTCAAAATGAGAGGGAATAAAGACATGGGGCTAGACGAAGAGTTGACCGATCGACACGAAGACGATGGTGCCAGACATGGCGGTGGGGAAGATTCCGGAAATGACGGCATGGGAGAAGATTCCGGCCACTGCGACCAAGAGTCCGGACATGGCAGAGAAGAGGCGGCGGTCACGCCGCAGTCTTCGATGCTACTAAGTGTAGTCGTTCAAGACCCTCATTTCAAGACCTCCTTCACAAGAGTACGACTAGCGAGAGAGCTGCTTATAGAGAGGAGGCCAAGCTGGCTGAACCTGATGTGGACTCGAGGACTCCATTGTATGACGGTTGCGCTCCCGAGGTGACCCGCTTGAGTTTCACGCTCGAACTTCTAAAGACGAAGGCAAAAAAAATGTATAGACAAAAGCCTTGATGAGCATTTGAATTATCTACCTAATAAAGTTCTTCCCGCGGGGAACCTGTGTCCTAGTAGTGTCGAGGAGGCCAAGAAAATCGTTTTCCCTTTTGATTTGCCACACATTAGGTACCACGCATGCATCAACGATTGCATCATTTATCGGGGGGAGCACACGAAAAAACCAACTATCCAGTGTGCAATGCTTCTCGATACAAGAAGGCCGGAAACAAAGATCCTCAGAAAGTTGTCTAGTACTTTTCGATCACTCCCCGTCTGCAGCGGTATTTCGTAGATCCTAAGGAAGCAAAGCTCATCCGCTGGCACGTGGAGAGGAAGAATCCCGACGATGGAGATGATCCAAGGCTGAGACACCTCGTAGATGCTAGTCAGTGGAGAGCATTCAACACCGTATATGGAATTGCTAAAGAAGATCCAAGGAACATCGTGCTTGGTGCGAGTACAAAAGGCATTAATCCATTTGGAAACGAGAACACCAACCACAGCAAAAGGCCCGTGTTTGTATGGATATACAACCTCCCCCCATGGAAGTGCATGAAGACAAAGTACATACACATGTGCATGATTATTCAAGAGCCGAAACAACCGGGAAATAGTATTAACCTGTATATGGGGCTTTTGCAAGAGGAGCTAGACATGTTATGGAAATCATCGGCATGAACATGGGACGCCAGCAAAGGAGAGTATTTCCATATGAGAGCCACGCTGATGACGACGGTGTACGACTATCTCGGTTACGGGTACACCTCAGGCCAGGTGTGCCATGGGTACTGCGAATGCATGAGGTGCATGGATGATACAACGTCTCAGCAGCTTACGTCCATGAAAGATGGCGGGTTTGGGAAAATCGTGTACATGGGGCATCATAGATGGGTCGAGAAGGATGACCCGTTGAGAAAGCGTGGAGAGCTAGTCGATGGGTTGGGTGAGCTTCGAGGACCTCCACGTAAGAGGAGCGGCGCCGAAATTGACGAGCTGTTGAGAAACTGGGAACAATGCCCCGCACCGGGAAAGATCAAAAAGGCGCGAGAGCCACTACTGAAGGTATGGAAAACGAGGTTTGTTTTCTGGGACTTGGAGTACTGGGCCAATCATGACACACCTCATTGCCTTGATCAAATGCATATCATGAAGAATGTCCTCGAGAGCTTGCTTGGCACACTGATGAACATGCCGGAGAAGACCAAGGATGGGCCGAAGGCAAGGAAAGACTTGGAAGATTTGAAGATCAAGAAAGACATCCACCGTAAAAAGTTGATGGAGGAGACGGAGACCGAGACAGAGGAGGGGGAAAGGGGCAGAAAATTCAACAAGAAGGAGGAGAGTTATTGCCCCCCTTCTTGCTTCACCTTAAGTCCAAAGGAGATCGGTAAATTCATCAAGTGCCTTATGGGAATCAAAGTCAGTTTCGGTTACTGTGGGAAGATAAGCAGATTTCTCTCCCCCAAGAAGAAAAGGTTCAACGGGATGAATTTTGATGACTGTCATGTGATGATGACACAAATACTCCCGGTTTCCATTAGAGGGATAATGGACAAGCATTTCCGTGACATGCTTATTGGTCTCTGCAAATTATTCGACGTTATCTCTCGAAAGTCCATAAGTGTGAAGCAGCTCCAAAGGCTACAGGAAGAGATCATTGTCATACTATGTGAGCTTGAGATGTACTTCCTGCCCGCATTTTTGACGTCATGGTGCATCTGTGTGTCCACATCGTGGACGACATCATCGACCTCGAGCCGACATTCCTTCACATCTTGATGTTGTTCGACAGGATGAATGGGGTCATCAAAGGATTCGCTCGTAACAAGTCCCGTCCTGATGGGAGCATCGTCCAGGGGTATCTGACGCATGAGTGCGTCTCCTTCTGTGAGAATTATATAAGCGTCGGAGACCCTGTTGTTGGTTTGCCCGTGAAGAAGTACGATGGGAAGCTCGAAGGAGATGGTCACAACAACGGCCGGAGGGAATTGCACGTGGACTACTCGGATCGACTGAACGACTTTGACATGGCTAACTTAGTAGTGCTACATCACCTAGATGTGGTAGATGATTATGTGGCACGACACAAAGAAAGCATCACAAAGAAGTAACGTGATAAGGGGATGCTCAAGACGGACGCCGAAGTTACTATAGAGCACAACACTACTTTCTTGCGTTGGTTCAAAGACCAAGTTCTTGAAAATCCCCCGGAAGAGGGTAGTTCAGACGGATTTCTCATAGACGCCTTAGCACATGGCCCTGCGCCCAAGCTCGCGACCTATCAGTCCTATGATATCAATGGGTACACGTTCTACACGGAGGCGAAATACATGGACAGTGATTACCAGAACTCCGGGAAGACAATTCAATGCGTGACCGACGCCAACGGCACAACTAAAAGATTCTATGGAAGGGTCGATGAGATCTGGGAGCTTGACTATGCTGGAATACATGATGTGACGATGTTCCATGTTAGATGGGCCAAGGATGTCGTAAGAGAAAACAAGTATTTCACCACCATGCCTGTACCCAACGCGAAGAGCACTCCCGTCAATATTAACATCATCGCCAAAAATGAGACATGGGTACACGCTAAGCACATGACACAATGCTTCTTCATAACTGACCCGAGGACTCCCAGTCGTGTTGTCGTGAGGAGATCCAAAAGGACCATCGTCGAAATGGATGGAGTCACACCCGAGGAAGACTACAACCAATACAGCAACCCGGTAAGGGAATATGACGATGACAATGAAGCATACGTGAAAACAAGAATAAAGACTACATGGCGGCGGAAAGATCTTACTCCATGGCTCCGGAAAAGACACAAGGAGGGGCTCAATTACGCGGCAATGAACAAGAAAGGGAAGAAGCTCAATGTCAAACGTCGTCGACGCAGCACATCAGAAACCTACATTTATATATATGTATCTATTTTGTGTATGCACTTAAGTAACCATTATCGGTCAACTGATATGTAACCACCACATGCATGGTTCCGGTGATATTCGCGCATTGGTGATATTCGCGCATTGGGGGAGAGATTGACACCCTCACAGGAGAAAAACAAAAAATCAAAAACAAAAGGGAGAAAGCAGTACAAAATAAAAATAAAAGTAAACAGAAAATAAAAGGAAAATAATGAAAAAACAAAAAACAAAAAACTAGAAAATGAAAATAATAAAAAGAAAAGATGGAAAAGATAGCAGTAGTGTTGGTTTAGGGAACCAGCGCTATAGCTAAGTTAGCAAGAGCGCTGGCTCCTAAACCAGCGCTACTTCTACTTGTATTTTACAATTAAAAAATAAAAATGATAGAAGTAGCGTTGGTTTGTATACAAGGGCTATAGCTAAGTTAGCTATAGCGCTCGTTCCAAACCAGCGCTACCGCTATACTTGACTTAACCGCCATGCCATGTCTCTTCCCCAAACCGCCCCTTACTCTTCCCCAAACTGCCCCTGTTTCCTCCCCCCGCCGCCCGTGTCGCCCTTTGCTCCACCCAGCGTCGTCGTCACCCAACCTCCACCCAGCGTCGTCGTTGCCCAACCTCCACCCAACGCCGCCGTCGCCCAACCTCCACCCA